>NW_019949793.1:16147-20663 GCF_002910315.2 Salvelinus sp. IW2-2015 | reverse complement strand
GTGAAGAGCACACTCATCCAGCATGCCAGTGGCCATTGAAGGTGAGCATTTTCCCACTGCAGTCGGTTACGACGCCAAACTGCAGTCAGGTCAAGACCCTGGTAAGGACAACGAGCATGCAGATGAGCTTCCCTGAGACHGTTACTGACAGTTTGTTCAGAAAATCTTCCGTTGTGCAAACCCACAGTTTCCAAACACATCTCATAACAGGAGGTGGAGCATCCCCTTCCAATGCGGACATCAAATAAAATATCACATGCATGAGTGAAACTAAATGTTTAAAAAATAACAAAGTACATTGTTTTAGAAACTATGAGCACAGGGCTCTCCATTGTACTGAACTGATTACAGTTATGCATAGCAGTACATGCTAGGAGGCTAATCAGTGTTATTGGGAATGATGATATCCTCAGAGCTGRATTAGTAGACGGGACCTGACCATGAAAGAGGCGGTTTTACAACACATGACAGACAGAGAGAGAAGGAGATAGAGAGAAACAACACAAGTTCAGGACTGTGGACCATTTCACAGCGCCACCTTGTCTTTTGATACACACGGTGGAGATTTGATCAAAACCCCCTGTAAGAGAGATTATTTCCCCTCCAGTCCCAGGGACCATCAGAGGGTTATTTGTCCTGGGTTTTGTCTGTTAGAAGTGCACTCTGTGTCTAAGCCTGTTGTGGCCAGAGTGAGTGGGATGGGAGACATGAAAGGGAAGMGAGTGAAGGGGGGTAAAGGAAAGTTCACAGAACATTTAGGGACGTCCAATTTTCCCATTTTCCCATCGGCCTTCCTGAGAGGAGAGAGGAGGGTGTGTTTTGGGCACACGTAGAGGGCCGTCGTAACGGGGTGTCAGAGATGGGGTCCAGAGGGACTGGGAGCAGAGGAACGACAGCTTTTAGGACGGTAATTGTGGGTCTTTTATAACATCTCTATTGCAGAGAGACTCCAGCCAGCCTGACTGACTAGACACTAATACTATCCCACTGTCTGGAGGAAGAGGTGCCATTACATTACACACAAAGGCATAGCATACAGCAATCTGAGATAGCATAGCAATCTGACCATGTATGGGTTGTTATTTGTTAACCATCTCTTTACACTCTCAATGGAGCTTGATAATCTAGGCTACACAGCATTATGAACAAAAGTTGTTCACTATCGTGGTATTCTAGCCATCTCAGATCCTTAGAGGATTGCTCCTAGGGCAGCGCCTTCTAGATGGAGATATTAAACCCTGTTTGTTGATGCGCTCCAACACTGTCATTTAAAAAAACAAATACAGGTCTGCCTGAGCTAATTATATAGCTATCGTGCGACCACACACACACACTATTGATCCATGCCTATACATACCATATCAGACCTGTTCTCGTTATCCTCTCTCATGTTATCTATGAGACGATGACCAGTCTAACCACCATCAGCACCACACACTCATCCATAATTCATCTACCTGGTGCTAATTAAAACTAGCGCTAGCCAGCTTCCCCATGCGCCTTTGAATGGGCTTGTTAAAGTCCCTACTCCACCCCCACTCCCCCTTGAAGCCATTAGTCAGACGCCCGGGTAAACAGGGAACAAATTGAATCCGACATCGCTCGCAWTCTGTACACAATTAGTGTGATTTGCCTGCAATGACAGAGCCACTAAAGAGAGCGGGATGGAGAGAGAGCGGGAGAGGCTGAGTAGTGGAGGAGCTGTCACCGTGTCTCCTGTCAGAGACAAAGAGTTCATCAACCGTTTAAACAGAGGGAAAATGGGGCTATTTCTGTTTTATTTAAAGATTCTGTGGCAACAATGAAAGCAGACGTTTTGGGAGGAAGTTGACAGACCCCAGGTGCTGGATGTGGAGCTGAGGCAGATACACCCCTGGTGAAATGAAACGAACAGGTGTCCTACTCAGACTTCACAGCCATTTCCACCAAAATACACAGGAGCTTTGAAGAGGTTGTCTAGGTAGATGCTGGAAGAGCATATTGTCTTAGTGGAGGAGCCAGGAGGAGGGAAGAGAAAAAGGGTTGTGAGGCCCCAGCCAAAAACACATTAGATGTAGTGGGGTGGGAGTGGGAAGGATGCAGGGACATCACTCGTTATACCTACCTTCTGCACTGTCTTCACTTCACTGCTGCGTTTTGTCCTCCATCATTTATTTCATGGTTTGTATGTCTGGCGAGGCGGCGGCGGGGCGGGGGGGGCGGGGGGGGGGGGCGGGGGGCGGCGGGGGGGCGGGGGGGGGGGGCGGGGGGGGCGGGGGCGGGGGGGGGGGGGGGGGGCGGGGGGGGGGGGGGGCCGGGGGGGGGGGGGGGCGGGGGGGGGGGGGCGGCGGGGCGGGGGCGGGGGGGGGGGGGGGGGGCGGGGCGGGGCGGGGGGGGGGGGGGGGGGGGGGGGGGCGGGCGGGGGAGGGGGGGGGGGGGGGGGGGGGGGGGGGGGGGGGGGGGGGGGGCGGGCGGGCGGCGGGGGCGGGGGGGGGGGGGCGGGGGCGGGGGGGGGGGGGGGGGGGGGGGGGGGGGGGGGGGCGCGGGGGGGGGGGGGGGGGGGGCGGGGGGGCGCGGGGGCGGGGGGGGGGGCGGGGGGGGGGGGGCGGGGGGGGGGGTACTATAACCTCCTACAGATGATATTATGGCTGGTATTGTTGTGAATTTATCTAAAATACCAAATAATCAAAACATATAAATAATTCAAATAATTCATTGGATAAATCAGTCAGCACTCTGACCTTCTGCCGTCTGCGTCGTGCTTCTGCGCTTTTCAGTTTCTCCTCCTTGGTCTTGGGCCTCCAGGACTTTAGTCGTCATCTCAGGCCTGCACAAGACACACAGCACCCATACCAGACAGGGGATCAACTGACACATCATCAAATTGCAGCACAGGAAGATGGACAATAATTAGCAACGGGCAACGGTCCGCTGCCCCTGTTTTTACTAACTAGGCCCAACTAATGGCAAGTAGTGGCATTTCAGATATTTATTGTTGGTGATGGCCACATAGAGGCATCAGCGTGGTCAATGAATTCAAGAGCTTTCATAAACATTTCAAAATATATTCATCTAAAAACAGGACTTCAAATGTGTGTAGGAGGATGTACCAGACCCAACAGTGTGTGTGTGTGTTGTGTGTGTGTGTGTGTGTGTGTGTGTGTGTGTGTGTGTGTGTGTGGGTGTGTGTGTGTGGTTGTGTGTGTGTGTGTGTGTGAATGTGTGTGTGTGGTGTGTGGGTTTGTTGTGTGTGTGAGATAATAGGGAAATACAGATTAGTCAGTGACAAGAACAGGGCTGGCCAGAGGAGAACAATTCATTATGGTAGGCTACAGTTATCCACTGACAGTCGCTCCTTTCATTTTCACTCAATATACAGGGGGATCAACAGTTCAAATGTCTGGAATCTGCATGTCAAGCAGAGCTCCCAGAGCCCTTCTTTCACTCCCACCACACACACAATGCCATAGGAAAAATAATACACAACTGTAGTTAATACGCCAGAACACAGAAGTGGACACACACAGACAAAGTAACACACATCTGACAATAGTAATTCTACATAATTTATACTCACACACTCAAACCAGGTACACATGAGGCACCCACGGTTTCAGATACGGCTTGCTATTACAGAGTGGCTTAATACTAAACGACAACCCCATTCCTTCTCCGTGTCTACCTAACACAGCTCCTCCTAAGTCATAATATCCCTCTCATTCAGCCCTGCCAGAGGTCATGTGCTTTGTGGCTTTCAGGTTTCCTGATTAAAAATACTGGCGGACTTCGGGCCTTTCATCTGGCTAACGAGACGCTCTCACCAAACACGTGGGGAGACTGATAGTGAGAGGCCAACCCGGGTCCGTGGCTAGCCCTGTTGGGACATCTTCCCCTACTCTTTCAATTCTGGCCTAACGAGACGCTCTCACCAACACGTGGGGAAGACTGATAGGAGAGGGCCACCCTGTCCCGTGGCTAGCCCTGTATGGGAAATCTTCCCCTACTTCTTTCATCTGGCTAACGAGACGCTCTCACCACACGTGAGGGGACAGATAGGAGAGGCCACCCGTCCCGGGCTAGCCCTGTATGGAACAGTTCTTCCCCTATTCGTTCATCTGGCTAACGAGACGCTCTCACCAACACGTGAGGAGACAGACATGAGGAAGGCCACCCTGTTCCCGGGCTAGCCCTGTACTGGACATCTTCCCTACTGCTTTCAACTGCCGCTTTGGCCCAAGGTTGGGTTGTGTCTGTTGCCTCACTTTGTCTAGTAGTCTACCTGATCTGATTGCCCCTGGGTTGAGGAGAAGGCCAATGACATGTGCTCCTGACTGGTGTGCCATTGTAGGAAACTGGCTGTGCCTCAGGGACTTGCCAGCTCTGGGGCACAGACACACAGGTCATTCAGGTCAGTGGAAAAAAAGAGGTTTGCTAACGTTTGTCAACACAAACGGGAATTAGACAGGATGAGTTCCTATGCTTTTGTGACTAATTGTACTTACTCCCACAGGTTTTAGTCCATGGAGGCTTTGAGGCA
>NW_019949793.1:2123-15061 GCF_002910315.2 Salvelinus sp. IW2-2015 | reverse complement strand
AAATGTAAGTGTACACTACCCTTTAAACTAAGACCCATAGGGCTCTGGGTCAAATGTAGTGTACACTACCTTAACTAAGACCCATAGGGCTGGCTGTCAATGTGTGTACCTACCTTTAACTAAGACCCATAGGCTCCTGGTCCAAATGGTAGTGTACATACCTTTTAACTAAGACCAATAGGTCTCTGGTCAAATGTAGTGGTACACTACTTTTAATTTACTAAGACCCCATAGGGCTCTGGTCAAATATTAGTGTAGCACTACCTTTACCTAAGACCCATAGGGCTCTGGTTAAAAAGCAGGCACTAGTAGGAATAGGGTGCCATTTGGGAGGTAGCCACTTTGTTATGTTGTGGGGCCACTTCTCTTTCACTATGGCTCTGACCTTCAACCCTGCCCACTGACCCCTATACAGAAGGTTTACAGGTCGCTTCTCTTTCACTAATGGCTCTGACTCACCTGGCCCAGCTGACCCTACACAGAAGGTTACAGGTCGCTTCTCTTTCACTATGGCTCTACCTCAACCTGGCCCAACTGCCCCTATACAGAGGTTACAGGTCGCTTCTCTTTCACTAATGGCTCTGACCCTCAACCTGGGCCCACGTGACGCCTACACAGAAGGTTACGGTCGCTTCTCTTCACTATGGCTTCTGACCTCACACTGGCCACTGACCGCCCTATACAGAAGGTTAGCAGGTGCTTCTTTTCACTATGGGCCCCCTTTTTCCTGGACCCTTCCATCCCTGGGCCCCCGCCAAAACCCCCTTTGGGACACCCCCCCCTATACAGAAGGTTACAGGTCGCTTCTCTTTCACTGTGGCTCTGACCTCAACCTGGCCGCACCTGACCCCTATAGCAGAAGGTTACAGGTCGCTTCTCTTTCACTTGGCTCTGACTTCCAACCTGGCCCACTGACCCGATACACAGAAGGTTACAGGTAGCTTTCTCTTCCACTTGGCTCTGACCTCAACTCTGGCCCCCTGACCCCTACACAGAAGGTTAACAGGTCGCTTCTCTTTCACTATGGCTCTGACCTCAACCTGGCCCACTGAACACCCTAACAGAAGGTACAGGTCGGCTTCTCTTTCACTATGGCCTCTGAACCCTCAACTGGGCCCACTGACCCCTAACAGAAGGTTACAAGGTATGCTTCTCTTTCAACTAGGCTCTGACCTCAACCTGGCCCACTGAACCCTACACAGAAGGTTACCGGTAGCTGTCTCTGCATCCCGATTCCTGTGGAGAATATGGTGGGTTTTTTTTCATCCAAGCATTGCTGGAGTACTGGTGAGTCAGACGTGATATATCTTCCAATATTAATTATAAAATGATGATTGATCAGACCTGATAGAGTAAGATGGAACTGTATGTAAACAAGGTCGCTTCTGCCTACCAGGACACGTTGTATAATAATGAAATGGCCATTATTGACGGACGCTTCAATCCAAAGTGACTGGCGGTTCCTACGTGAATACATGTTAGCATGTTTGGAGTCCGCAGGGACCAACCACCTTCCTAGCCTGTCAACGCATCTACCAACTAAAAAATACTCGTAGATGTACCTGTTCAAAAGAACTGTAGTTCCTGTATTATCCACCCATACCTGAAGGACAGACCAACAACGGTGGAAAGAAACAGAACTTTAGTCACACCTGCTTCATGCACAGCTTTCTACAATATGTCTCACGTGTTTTCATCTTTTTTTTTTGAAAGGTCTTCCGTACTTTGTGAAACCACGTTGTGTTTCCTGACTATGAAACTGTCTGTGTGTGTGTGTGTTTGCGTGTGGTGTGTGTGTGTGTGTGTCTGTTGTGTGTGTGTGTGGTGTGTGGTGTGTGTGGTGTGTGTGTGTGTTGTGTGTGTGTGTGTGTGTGTGTTTGTGTGTGTGTGTGTGTGTGTGTGTGTGTGTGTGTGTGTGTGTGTGTGTGTGTGTGTGTGTGTGTGTTGTGTGTGTTGGTGTTGCGTCAGGGGTTTCTGTAAGAATCCACCCCCAAGTTACAGCAATGTCTTTAATTCCTTCTAACAGGCTTCCACAATGACTGATTCACAACACAATGTAGTAGTCAGATGGAGCTGTGATGGAGGGTGTTCACAGCAGAATCACAAAAACTTGTAACTTGGCAACATCATCACAAGAAGCACCCACAACTCTAAAGTCACCATCTGTCTTTTATCTAACAAAAGTCCCACACGTGTGATGCCGTTCCGGGGGGGTAAGTATGTCTTCAGTCTGCTGGCTTTGTCACTGGAGATACAGAGGACATCTGACCACTACATGTTCACTTAAAGGTTAGAGAGCCGGGCCAGAAACTGAAGTTCCGATCACGTGTGTGATGGACAAATTATCCTCTTCTCTTCTTCTATTCTTGCTCTTCTCCTTCTCTCCTTCTCTCTACCTTCTTCTCTCCTTCTTCTCTTCCTTCTTCTTCTTCTCTTCTTCTTCTTCTTCTTTTCTCTTTCTTCTCTCTTCTCTTCTTGCTCTCTTCTCCTTCTTCTCCTCTCCTTCTTCTCCCTTCTTCTCCTTCCCTTCTTCTTCTTCTTCTCTTCTTCTTCTCCTTCTCCTTTCTCCTTCTTCTCCTTCTACCTTCTCCTTCTCTCCTTCTTCTTCTTCTCTCTCCTTATCTCTTCTTCTCTCTTCTTCTCCTTCTCCTCTCCTCTCCTTCTCCTCCTTCTTCCTTCCTCTTCTTCTTCTTCTCCTTCTCCTTCCCGTTCCTTCTTCTTCCTTCTCCTTCTTCCTTCTCTTCTCTCTTCTTCTCTCCTCTCCTTCTTCTCTTCTCTCCTTTCTTTCTTCTCCCTTCTCCTTCTCCTTGCCTTCTCCTTCACTTCTCTTTCTCTTCTCCCTTCTTCTTCTTCTTCTTCTTTCTTCTTCTTCCTTCTCTCTTTCTTCTTCTTCTTTCTTCTTCTTCTCCTTCTCCTCTCCTCCCTTCTCCTTCTTCTTTCTTCTTCTCCTCTCCTTCTTCTTCCTTCTCTCTTCTCCTTCTCCTGGTCTCCTTCTGCTTCTCCTTCTCTCTCCTTCTCCTGCTTCTCCTTTCTCCGTTCTCCTTCTTCTCCTTCTTCTCTTCTCTCTTCTTCCTTCTTCTTTCTGCTCTGCTCTTCTCTCTTTCTTATTCTTCTTTTCTTCTTTCCTTCTTTCTTTTTCCTCTCTAATCTCTTCTTTCTCCTTTCTTTTTTTCTCACTTCTCTTTCTCTCTTCTCCTCCTTGCTCCTCTCCTTCCTCTCTTCTTCTCCTTTTCCTTCTCTTCTCTTCTCCTTCTTCTTCTCCTTCTCTCTTCTCCTCCCTTCTTCCTTCTCCTCTCTCCTGTCTCTCTTCTCTCTCCTTCCTCCTCTCTTCTTTTTTGTCTTTTCTTCTTTCTTTCGTCTTTCTCCTTTCTTCTCCTTTCTTTCTCCTTTCTCCTTCCTCTCTTCCTTCTTTCTCTCTTCTCTCCTTCTCCTTCTCCCTTCTTCTCCTTCTTTCTCTCCCTCTCTCTCTTCCTTCTTCTCCTTCTCTCTCCTTCTCCTCTCCTTCTCTTCTTCCTTCCATTCTTCTCCTTTCTCTCTCCTTCTCCTTCCTTCTCCTTCTCCTCTCCTCTTCTCCTTCTCTCTCCTTCTTCTCTCTTCTTGCTCCTTCTCCCTTCACCTTCTCCTTCCCTTCTCTCTTCCTCCTCTCTCTTCTTCTTCTTCTTTCTCCTTCAAACTGGACATGAATATGCTGTCAATTTGTTCGTGAGCATTTAATTCAGTTATCTGTTATAGTAAACCACTGTAGAATAAGAACAGTATAGGTTGGTAATTACGGGGCTGAATTGATGTGCTCCGACCAAGATTATTTTACAGTTAAGCCACTATTGCATGGTTCTCTGGTTACAACCAGTAATTGAAAGGTTAAAATCTCTTCCCTCTATTGTGATTCATTGGTCACTTTAACATTATATTCAGCTGTAGTACAATCTAAGATTCCTTTTTTTCTGCTCTTTAAGCTTCTCTTTTTTTTTCCTATCTTTCTATCTTTTATGACTTATGATCTTTACACATTAAATTCACTGAATCAAAGGTCTGTAACGTAGCCTGTAACTTCCCTAAATGTCCTCTCTGATCCGTCACCATCCAACCACCGTTGTTGCGTCCCAAAACAGCATCCTATTACCCGTATATAAATCCACTTCGTTTGACCAGAGCACCTTGGGTCCATAGTAGGGCTTCTGGTCAAATCTAGCGCCAACACTACGTAGGATACAGGGTATAATTTGGGACGCAGCCCCATCCATGTCTGAGGTAGAAGCCGTCAGAGGAGTTATTTATTCAGTGAGCTGAGGAGATAGCACTAAGCCTGCGTGGCTCTGAGTCTCTGGGAGGTCGATGGAGCACAGCTCAGGTGTCGCTGTATTCATAGCAGGCTTGTAGTGCCGGATCCTCAGACCAGAGGTGAAGCCATTACAATGTGTGCATGTTTAAGTCTATTTGAATTCATGTCTCTGTATTGAGTTGACTTGGGTAAGTGTGAAGAATGAATACAGGTGAAGTTGTACACCTCGCTTGACAGTAACTAATAGACCAATGATATGGAGCATCAGAAAGAAATGCAAAACGTGTTGAACATACAGTATATTATACCCTACTGTAAAACATGTAGAACCTACAGTATATTATACCTTACTGTAAAACTTGTAGAACCTACAGTATATTATACCTTACTGTAAAACATGTAGAACCTACAGTATATTATACCTTATTGTAAAACATGTAGAACCTACAGTATATTATACCTTATTGTAAAACATGTAGAACCTACAGTATATTTTACCCTACTGTAAAACATGTAGAACCTACAGTATATTATACCTTATTGTAAAACATGTAGAACCTACAGTATATTTTACCCTACTGTAAAATGTGTTGAACATACAGTATATTATACCTTACTGTAAAACATGTAGAACCTACAGTATATTTTACCGTATTGTAAAACGTGTAAAACCTACAGTATATTTTACCCAACTGTAAAACGTGTTGAACATACAGTATATTTTACCCTACTGTAAAATGTGTAGAAAATACAGTAAATTTTACCCTACTACAAAACGTGTAGAACATACAGTATATTTAACCCTACTGTAAAACGTGTATAACATACAGTATATTTTACCCTACTGTNTAATGCCACCCCTGAATGCCACCCCTGATGCCACCACCCCTGATGCCACCCTAATGGCCCAACCCTGATGCCACCCCTGATTGCCACCCCTGATGCCCCCCTAATGCCCCCTGAGGCCACCCCGGTGTCACCCATGATGGCGGGGTGGCATCCGGGGTGGCATCAGGGGTGGCATCAGGGGTGGCATCCGGGGTGGCAGCAGGTCAGCCACTTACTGCCGGGTGGTATTTTGGGTGAGATGTTGATGTATGGCAATCAGCTTCCACTGCTGTGAATCCCTTAAAGGAATGAGTGTCTCTGGGGGGCATCCACGCTCAAATCACTGATCCCTGAATAACAAGTACTGGAACTGTAGTGGATATAGACTGTAGTTGCTAGGTTTTGGTTTTACTAGCTAGTTGGAACGTATACAAAATGTCTGTATACAAACAGCATTAAAATCAGCATGACACGGTTTAAGTTAGGATACAATGGTAAGTACCCAAATCTATATTTACACTGTACCTACCTATATAACTACCCAGTAAGTATTAGGGACACTACTGTAATGTGACCTTGAAAAACCAGCATTATCAACGGTCCATAATAACCTAGTGCCTGAGCGTTGACCTATATCACACACCATGAGGTGATGATATCTGACAAGACAACAACGTTCAGTAGGAAAACTTAACATGTGAATATTACAGTATTTATAATGCATGTACTATGGGTGTGTATTGTCTCACCACAGCATACAGTATACTATGGGTGTGTATTGTCTCACCACAGCATACAGTATACTATGGGTGTGTATTGTCTCACCACAGCATACAGTATACTATGAGTGTGTATTGTCTCACCACAGCATACAGTATACTATGGGTGTGTATTGTCTCACCACAGCATACAGTAAACTATACATGCAATGTTCTGCGTGACAGAGGACCGTCGTTCCCACAATGCTTTGCTCTTTGAGTAAGAAAACCAGTTGTATGGTAGGTGTACATTACGCTGCATCATCTACACCTCGATTACATCACAACTAATACTGTTCAGGACAACGGATTTAAAGGGCAAGGGGATGTCTGTAAGGGGAGATATCTTCTGTCTGTGAGGGGGGATATGTTCTGTCTGTAAGGGGAGATATCTTCTGTCTGTAAGGGGAGATATCTTCTGTCTGTAAGGGGAGATATCTTCTGTCTGTAAGGGGAGATATCTTCTGTCTGTAAGGGGGGATATCTTCTGTCTGTAAGGGGGGATATCTTCTGTCTATAAGGGGGGATATATTTAGTCTATAAGGGGAGATATCTTCTGCCTATAAGGGGAGATGTCTTCTGTCTGTAAGGGGAGATATCTTCTGTCTGTAAGGGGAGATATATTTAGTCTATAAGGGGCTTCATACCTACAAGCCTCTTCATACAAGCCCTACATACAAGGCTCTACTCCGCATACAAGACAGGTGGGGGCTTCAACAAGCCATTCTCATACAAAGACACATACACCTCATTACAAGCCCTATCATCAAGCCCCTTACATACAAGCCCTCATCACAGCTTCATACAAGCCCTTTCAACATCATAACTAAGCTCTACCAATACAACGCACCTACAACAACTCATGCACAAGCCAGTTCATACAAGGCCCTTCAACATACAAGCCCTACGATACAGCCGTCAGTTGAGCTACATGAACCAGTGGCCTTGTAGAGGCCAAGCCTACATACAAGCCCTACATACATAAGCCCTTCATCAGCTCAGAACGCTCATACAGCCTCATACAAGCCCTTCAACAAGCCTACATACAAGCCCTACATACAAGCCCTACATCAATCAACAAGCCCTCATACAACCCTACATACAAGCCCTTATACAAGCCCTTCATGACAGCCCTTCATACAAGCCATTCATACAAGCCTTCATATAGCCATCATACAAGCCCTACATACAAGCCCTCATACAAGCCTTCATACAAGCCTTCTACAAGCCCTACATAACAAGCCCTACATACCAAGCCCTTCATAACAAGCCCATCATACAAGCCCTCATACAAGCCCTTCATCAAGCCTCATACAAGCCATCATACAACAACACTACAAGCCCTACATACAAGCCTACATACAAGCCTACTACAACCTCAACAGCCCTTACAAGCCCATCATACACCTTCACAGCCCTCTACGGTTCATACAGCCTCATACAAGCCCTCTCAACTCATACAAGCGCTTCAACAAGCCATCATACAAGCCCCACATACAAGCCCTTTACAAGCCCTCATTACAAGCCCTTCATACAAGCCCTACACATACAAGCCCTTACAAGCCATCATACAAGCCCTTCATATCAAGCCCTTCAAATTGTGAGAAATCTACCATTGACAGTGTTAGTGTGCTAACTTTATGTAAATGAATATTCAGCTGCACACGGTTTGTATTGAATTCAATGTTGGAAATGGGATATATTCCCTACAGAGGGGGGAAATGTTGCTGACACTAATGTATTTTGATGACTCTTGTGTAGTTTTATAAAAGTTGCTTACTTTGAACTAACTGTTCCATCAATATCATAACATCATTGGATTACGTGACACAGGCGATAACATTTGTATAAAATTATTATAGTATAATGTTAATTTGTTACTGTGGGCGCTGAACTGAGTGTTGTAAAGTTCCAACTGGCTAATGTTCAGACAGTCCTTTGGCAATCTTTGCCCAGGCAACAGTGTGCCTCATGTCTCACTAACTATACTGCTGCAGCTTTGATCTCTCTCTTTTTTAAAGGGTGCTATCCATTCCCCCACATTCCGGCGTCATGCATAATCTTTGTTTTTACAGTCCAACTGTCGGTACCATGGCGATCTCCACGTATGTGCGAATGACTGTTCTCCTGACTCCCACTGCCCAGGATGTATATCAATGGTACCTATTCCCTATATGGGCCGTGGTCAAACGTAGGGCACTAGAAAGGGATTTAGGATGCCATTGGGACAGTGATACAGCCAGGCAGTAAGAGTACACCATTTTGTTCCTGAGCCGCCTGGCCTTGGTCAGAGAAACATGGCAGGGCACCGCCTAATCATGCACACAGTCTCTAACCAGGAAGTTCCACAAGCCGCCCCAGCCCCAGTCACACAGTGTGTCTACAGACAGGCATCTCTCCGGTTAGATAAGCCCTGATAGCGTTTCAACACGTTCTAACCACAGGTCATTAGTGCTCCTACTAACATGTTGTTGGTATCTTTTTGATCCAGGAATGGTTTGGATTTTAGATTTTTTTCCCCCAGCAACTCAAGTAGTTGGTGAATTAATAAGTAGATAATACAAACTGTAATATCTATTAAAGGCCGCCCCAAAAATCTGTTTAGCCTGACTTTTATGTTATATAATTATATATTGTATATATTTGTGCTATATATTGTGCCTATTAGTTAGACAAAGCTGCCAAATACTATATATTATAATAGTATTTCCACACCATTAAGTTGCAATAATCCTTTGAAATTGTGAAAAATATGATAATGCCCTTTTAGTATATGGAAAGATCACCTGACATGTCAGCCTGTTTTGGTGGGATGGAGTTTTGGCCTTCCAGGTGACATCACCATGTTGTAAATGAGTTAATAGACCAATAAGAAAGAGAGTTCCAAACTTCTCTCCTAACAGCTCATTGTCACATTCCCTCCCCACTCAGACCACTCCCAGACAATCCTAGCTAAAATACTGCTTGGAATTGCTCTTTGCTAAGAAGCTATTTTTTATATTTTTGACCATTTTCATTTAAAACAATCGCAATAATGTACTTAATTGTTACCTAGGAATTATTTGATGTTGAGATTAAACAGATCCATTGGAGATTTATGAAAACAGCTTAACAGTCAAATAATTATCCTCACATTCAGAAGTGGTCGTTGGCCAAATCAGAACACTTTCAAAGCAATGGACGAAAACCTGAATGACAAGCGACTGAAAATCAATTTCTAATCTGATGCAGATTGTTTTGGTTTTAATTTCTTATGATAGGTGTTGTAGATATTGAATAAAAGCCTTATCGCCCAGAGATACCGGGGGGTTATTGTTTAATACTATAATAGACAGACCCAGCCTCATTCTTTTGTTCTATGTTTATTCATTTGCTGTAATCCAATCGTGAGTCGAAGACTCATGCGGCGACAGACAGCAGGTGTGTGTTTTGTGTGTGTGTGTGTGTGTGTGTGTGTGTGTTGTGTGTGTGTTGTGGTGGTGTGTGTGTGTGTGTGTGTGTGTGGTGTGTGTGTGTTGTGTTGTGTGTGTGTGTGGTGTGTGTGTGTGTGTGTGTGTGTGTGTGTGTGTGTGTGTGTGTGTGTGTGTGCATATAAGAAGTCCATGTGCATGTTTATCAGACAGTGTATCATCCAGGGCATCAGACGTATCGAAGAACGAAGCACAAGGGCTCCTGTTCAGACATTCAGATGTGGTTCTTTGGCATATTGACACTTTGGCTATCAGCTTCCCTCATTATCAGACGACCCTGTGTGATCTCAGCTGCGCACGGTACATAATCAGCTGCCGATCGCCAACACCGCCTCTCTGCATTCTCTTAATTGTTCAAAAATGACACAAACAACATTGTCTTGATGAGAAATTGACATTTTCTGACCTGCTTTCCAGAGCTCTCTGAGAGGTAGATAAGATGTGTGGTTGTTTACAATTGAGGCCATCTCTCAGGCCTTTATATCAATCCCTCTAGACCCTGGTGATGAGATGTTGGTTGTTTACAATTGAGGGCTAGTCTCCTCAGGCCTTTATATCAATCCTCTAGGTGACCCTGGTGATGAGATGTGTGGTTGTTTACCAGAGAGGACTGTCTCCTCAGGCCTTTATATCAATCCTCTAGGTGACCCTGGTGATGAGATGTGTGGTTGTTTACCGAGAGACTAGTGTCCTCAGGGCTTTATATCAATCCCTCTAGGTGACCCTGGGTATAAGATGTGTGGTGTTACGATGAGGCTAGTCTCCTCAGGCCTTTATATCACCCTCTAGGTGACCCTGGTGATGAGATGTGTGGTGTTTTACCAGAGAGGGCCAATCTCCTCAGGCCTTTATATCAACCCTCTAGGTGACCCTGGTGATGAGATGTGTGGTGTTTACCAGAGAGGGCCAATCTCCTCAGGCCTTTATATCAACCCTCTAGGTGACCCTGGTGATGAGATGTGTGGTTGTTTACCAGAGCGATGGTCTCCTCAGGCCTTATATCAATCCCTCTAGGTGACCCTGGTGATGAGATGTGTGGTTGTTACCAGAGAGGGCCAGTCTCCTCAGGCCTTTATATCAATCCCTCTAGGTGACCCTGGTGATGAGATGTGGTTGTTTACCAGAGAGGCCAGTCTCCTCAGGCCTTTATCAATCCCTCTAGGTGACCCTGGTGATGACTATAGATTTCATAACGGCCTCTTTCAGCAGCGGAGCTATAAAAGAGTTAAAAATGATACCACTCGTTATACACTAATGATAAAACCCCGTATAGACAAATGATAGCACCCTATTTGACAGATGATAGCACCCCTTATAGACTAAATATATCACCCTCATAGACTAAATATATCACCCTTACAGACTATATATATCACCCCTCATAGATAAATGATAGCACCCCTTACAGACTAAATATATCACCCCTTACAGATAAACGATAGCGCTCTTATAGACTAAATATATCACCCCTTATAGACTATATATCACCCCTGTATAGACTAAATATATCACCCCCGTATAGACTAATATATCACCCCGTATTAGACTATATATGTGATATATTTGTCTATAAGGGGTGATATATTATCTATAAGGTGATATATTTAGTCTATAAGAGCTATCGTTTATCTGTAAGGGTGATATATTTAGTCTGTAAGGGGGTTAGTATTTATCTATGAGGGTGATATATATATCTAAGGGGTGATAATTTGTCTATAGAGTGTGAATTATCTATAAGGTATATTATTTAGTTAAGGGGTTGCTATCATCTGTCATAAGGGGTGCTATCATTTCTATACGGGTTTTATCATTAGTGTATAACGAGTTGTTCATTTTTACTCTTTTATAGCTCGCTGCTGAAGGTCGACTGGCCGTTAAATCACGACAAGTCACCTAGAGGGATTGATATAAGGCCTGAGGAGAATGGTCCTCTCTGGTAAACAATCCACACATCTCAATCACCAGGGTCTCACTAGAGGGGTTGATATAAAAGGCCTGAGGAGACTGGCCCTCTCTGTAACACCACAAATCTCTCACCAGGCGTCACCGTAAGAGGGATATTAAAGGCCTGAGGAGACCCAGTCCTCTCTGGTAAACACCACACATCCTCACCAGGTCACTAGAGGGTTATATTAAAGCCTAGGAGATTGGCCTCTCTGCGATAAAACAACCCACATCTCATCACCAGGGTCACCTAGAGGGTGATATTAAAGGCTGAGGAGATTGCCCTCTCTGGTAAACAACCACACATCTCATCACCAGGGTCACCTAGGGGATGATATAAAGGCCTGAGGGGACTAGCCCTCAATTTGTAAAACACCACACATCGTTTCACCAGTCACTAGAGGGATTGATATAAAGCCTTGTGGGCACTCAGTCCTCTCTGGTAAACAACCACACATCTCTCACCAGAGGTCACCTAGAGGATTGAATATAAAGGCGCTGAGGACTAGTCCTCTCTGGTAACAACACACATCTCATCCACCAGGGTCACCTAGAGGATTGATATGAAGGCCTGAGGAAGACTGCCCTCCAATTGTAAACAACACACACATTTCTCATCCACCAGGGTCACCTAGAGGATTGATATAAAGCTGAGGGAGACTGGCCCTCAATTGTAAACAACCCACACATCATTATCACTCTCAGGAGCTCCTGAAAGCAGGTCAGAAAATGTCAATTTCTCATCAAGACAATGTTGTTTGTTGGTCCATTTTTTGAACATTACAGAGATGCAGAGAGGCGGGGTTGGCGATCGCAGCTATTGTCACCGTGCGCCAGCTGAGATCACACAGGTGTCTGATAATGAGGGAGCTGATAGCCAAGTGTTCAAATGCCAAAGAACCACTCTGAATGCTGAACGGAGCCCTTTGCTTGTTCTTCAGATACGTCTGGATGCCCTGATGATACACTGTCTGAACATGCCATGACTTCTTCATGCACACACACACAACACACACACAACACACACACCACACACACACACCACACACACACACACACACACACACCACACACACACACACACAACACACACACACACACACACACACAGCACACACACAACACACACACACCACACACACACACACACACACACAAACAACACACACCGCTGTCTGTCGCCGCATGAGTCATTCGCTCACGATTGGATTAGCACAATGAATAAAATAGCAACAAAAATGAGGACTGGTCTGTCTATTATAGTCTATTAACAGATATACCCCCGGTAGTCTCTGGGCGATAAGCTTTTATTCAATATCTACACCTATCATAAGGAAATTTTAAAACCAAAAACAAATTCTTGCATCAGATTAGAAATTGATTTTCAGTCGCTTCGTCGACGTTCAGGTTTTTTCGGTCCATTGCTTCTGAAATGTGTCCTCGATCGGCCCAAACGACACTTGCTGAATGTGAGATAATTTATTGGACTATTAAGCTGTTTCATAAATCTCCAATGGCATCTGTTTTAATCTCAACATCAAATTTCTAGTAACAAATTAAGACATTATTGCGATTTTTTTAAATGAAAATGGTCAAAAATATATAAAAAATAGCCTTCTTAGCAAAGAGCCAATTCTCAAGCAAGTATTTTAGCTA
>NW_019949793.1:0-2098 GCF_002910315.2 Salvelinus sp. IW2-2015 | reverse complement strand
TCTAAAGGGAGATATCTTCTGTCTGTAACGGGGTGATATATTTAGTCTATAAAGGCGAGTCTTCTGTCTGTAAGGGGGAATATATTTAGTCTATAAGGGAGATGTCTTCTGTCTGTAAGGGGAGAATATTTAGTCATATAGGGAGACTATATAGCTTATAGGGGAGATATCTTCTGTCTGTAAAGGGGTGATATATTTAGTCTATAAGGGGAGATATCTTCTGTCTGTAAGGGGGGATTATTTAGTCTATAGGGGAGATATCTTCTGTCTGTAAGGGGTGATATATTTAGTCTATAAGGGAGATGTCTTCTGTCTGTAAAGGGAGATATCTTCTGTCTGTAAGGGGGATATATTTAGTCTATAAGGAGATATCTTCTGTCTCTAAGGGGTGATATATTTAGTATATACGGGGTGATATATTTAGTCTATAAGGGGTGATTATTTAGTATATAAGGGGTGATATATTTAGTCTATAAGGGGTGATATATTTAATCTATAAGGGGTGATATATTTAGTCTATAAGGGGTGAATATTTAGTCGATAAGGGGTGATATATTAATCTTAAGGGGTGATTTTTTAGTCTATAATGGGGATTGTAATTTAGTCTATAAGGGGAGATGTCTTTTGTCGTAAGGGTGAAATACATATATTGATACGTCTATAAGAAAGGAGAAAAGCCAAACGCTAATACTGTATAGTCTTAACGGGTGACACATATTTAGTCTATAAGAGAGTAACAAGATATATTATCTAAATATCTAAATAAGGTATATTTCAGTCTATGGGTATATTTAGTCTATAAGGGGCGCTATGTTTATCTTAATGGGTGAAAGGTTGATTATATATTTAGTCTAATAAGGGTTGTATCTATATATACAAAGTCATATACAGGGTGATATATTTAGTCTATAAGGGTAATATTTAGTCTATAAGGTGATATATTTCTCTTAAGGGGTGATTATATTAGTCTTATAAGGGTGCTATGTTACTATAATGGTGGACATATTAGTCTATAAGGGGGTGCTATGGTTATCTATACTAAGGTGCTATGGTATCTCTATAAGGGTGCTATGTTTATCTATAAGGTGCTTTATCGGTTATCTATACGGGTGATATATTAGTCTATAAGGTTCTATCGTTTATCTATAAAGGGTGATATATTTAGTCTTATACAGGTGATATATTTATTCTATGAGGGGTGATATATATAGTATATAAGGGGTGATATATTTAGTCTATAAGGGTGATATATTTATTCTATAAGGGGTGATATATTTAGTTAACGGGGTGCTATCATCTGTCTATAAGGGGTGAACAAGTCTTAAGTGTATATTATAGTCATAAGGGTGATATTTAATTTAGTCTACTTATGGGGTGATATTTTAGTCTATTAAGGGCTAGGATTGTCTGGGAGTGGTCTGAGTGGGGAGGGGAAATGTGACAATGAGCTGTTATTGGAAGAGAAGTTTGGAACTCTCTTTCTTATTGGTCTATTAACTCATTTACAACATGGTGATGTCACCATGGAAGGCCAAAACTCCATCCCACCAAAACAGGCTGACATGTCAGGTGATCTTTCCATATACTAAAAGGGCATTATCATATTTTTCACAGTTTCAAAGGATTATTGCAACTTAATAGTGTGGAAATACTATATATATATATAGTATTTGGGCAGCTTGTGCCTAACTAACTAGGCACAATATATAGGCACAATATATAACACACTAATATATATATATATATATTTAAAACACAGGATATCATGTTTTTGGCTGCACAGGGCCTTTAATAGATATTACAGTTTGTATGTATCTACTTATTAATTCACCAACTACTTGATGTTGCTGGGGAAAAAATCTAAAATCCAAACCATTCCTGGAGTCAAAAAGATACCAACAACATGTTAGTAGGAGCACTAATGACCTGTGGTTAAGAACGTGTTGAAACGCTATCAGGGCTTTATCTAACCGGAGAGATGCCTGTCTGTAGACACAACTGTGTGACTGGGGCTGGGGCGGCTRGTGAACTTCCTGGTTAGAGACTGTGTGCATGATTAGGCGGTGCCCTGCCATGTTTCTCTGACCAAGGCCAGGCG
>NW_019949792.1:9867-19800 GCF_002910315.2 Salvelinus sp. IW2-2015 | reverse complement strand
TAAACTGTTCCATCATCACCATAGCAACATGGCACGACTCCTGTCAGGCTTAGTAAAACGTTATTGATTACCCTTAGCCTCCTGAAACAGTCTGAATGACTCCTGTGGACACACACACACCTAACTGCACCTCTCTCACACACACACACACACACACACACACCAACACACAACACACGCACACGCACACACACAACACACAGGAAGTTAGGAGTGTGTGCGTTTAGTGCAGTTGTATTGGAGGAGCTGTTTAATCTCACTCAATCCTACAGAGTTTGTCCTGTCTTCTGAGGGCCTCCGCGTAGCTGCGTTGGTCCTGCAGTGAGGGGAGGGGCCAGGTCTGGGCCGGGGGGGTGGGTAGTAGGCTAGCCCCGTCCAGTCTGGCTGTGCCATGAAGGTGGTGATGCTGGTGGTGGGTGGGAACCAGTGGGATATGGGAGGCCATGAGCTCTAAAATATTTTTGGGGTGTTCCAGAATGGTCTTTTTACAGTGCACTATATACAAGATTATTTCATACACTATCACTTATACTGTAGAACACAGCACAGGAACCTGCTGCCTTGCCTRGGATGTGATCATATCTTATCTAGCCTACGGAGCGCGTGCGCGCGGGTGTGTGTGTGTGTGCGAGCAAGTGAAAAAATMTATGATTTTCAGATAAAAATGCAGGTTTCTGGTTTCACATCAATATTTGAATATCTTATTACATTTCTGTGTTCAAAAAGCATTACATTAGAAAATGTACATAAAATGTAATATACTGCAAAATCTGAACGATTATTTGTGTGTAAAAATAACTACAAGGAAAACTCTGTTTAATTTACTCCAATTTAACCCYWTTTGTTATTCACCCAATGTTTGGGGGTCTGATGGACCCACAACATTATTGGGTTTTTAAAACAATACAGCCATAACAATTTACATAAAAATACTTAATACTTAGATGTTGACTCATATGATTTGCAAGCAATATAGACACCATACATGGTTAATATTTGCRATTTACCTAGATCACCCTGGTTACATCCTCATCACATTGGCAGCCATGTGGGGTGGCTCATTCCTTCGGCAAGAAGACCATTCAATTTCAKAAWWTTTTGACATCCATATTTCTCCTCCTACAGGCTGCTGATGGGCTGGTTGCTGACGGGCTAATCCAGGGGCAGGCTACTGACGCGCTGGTCCTGGGGCTGGCTGAGGGCCAATCTCATCCTCTTCTACCAACTCACTGTCAGACTCTGAATTGACAGAGACATGATCCTCATATTCGGGAAAATTCTTCATTTTCCAAAGTGGAAGACGCTCCTTCCACACTAACTTCTCTCTACAAAAATGATTTCTAAGTCCCTCTGAGCAGAGATTATTTGTGCCATGCTGACTGATTGTGGTAAGGAGCCACACATARAAGCTATTTATTTGTTGTGTCGCTCCCCCAATTTMCACCTGGCTGGGGTAGAGTGTGGGAAAATACATTTTTTACAATGTATCTAAATAATGTATTGTAATAACATTGTGCAGGTTCCCGCAAGACATTGTGTAGTTTCAGGCACTACAAAGGGTAAAGAGTGCGAGAGAAGCGGGAGACAGGTAGGGAGACAGACAGGATATTGGTGCTATGTTGAAACAGCAGGCCCAGGGAGGAGGAAGACAAAGTGAAGGCACACAGCAAACCTTTTTGCTCAATTTTGACTTGTTTTCACCTACACACACACTTTTCCACACTTTTATTACCCTCGGGTCCAGTGGACCCGAACACCACATATGTAATATAAATATGTAGGGAGGTGCACAGTGTGCGCTCAATGAAAATGTGTTATTTTACATGTTCTTCACAGAAAATGAGCCAAGGCCAAATGAGTCTCAGGTTGAAATAATAATTCATTGTGTCATTTTTCTTTGAGTTAACATTGAAAATGGGTCCCACAGACCCGAACACCACACAAGGGTTAAGAATTGTACGTTTTTGCAACAACTTGCCATGTGGCTCCGTTGTTAGAGGATTGTGGTATTTCAACATTTTAAGATGTTATGATACCTTTACACAATGTTGTATGCATGTTTGAAGAAAGAAAGTACATTTCTATATTAGTATTAGGCAGCTTGTTGTGCTATGAGGTGTAATGGATCAGGATGAACGGATATCAGAACTGTCAGGTAAACTGACATCCACTGATCTGACCAGCCTTTCCACCATCAGCTAGTCCACATGCATCACCCTTAATATCAGAGGCAAATGCAGCATCCTACCAGCTTGCAGCTCTGCCTGTGGAATGAGCACTGTGTTCAACAATGCCTGCTAAAGTGGGTTAATGACTAATAATCAGAAACATAAAAGAATGGTAAACAAATGTAAAACTGAAAGTAAGATTAAAGTAGATCAGACGAATAATAACAGTTTTGAAATTGATAAAATGAAGTTGGACATAAGCCATTTTTTATGCTGGATTTAATATATGAGTGTTTGTGAAACAGCAGAAGTTAAGTAGGTATACCGTATATTATACATAAGAATACCTCATGTTTGAAATACTCAAAAAGATTATGCAAATAGTTGTTAATTTTAAAAGTAGAACTAGCACAATATTTTATACAATGTATGTGCACATGTTTTTATCCAAATTGGTGTTACATTAGTGTGTGTGCATGTGAGCTTGCATGTTCATGTGTACGAGTGTGTATATTTATTTGTGTCTGTGTGTGTGTGTGAGGGGGAGGCAGTAGTTCATCCTGTAGGCTGTGAATGTTCGTGACACACAGCACTCATGGGACGGGTGTCAAGCATGACAGCACAGACTAAGCACATTCTGCGTGTGTGTGCTTGATCTGTGTGTGTGTGTTTTGAGCGTGTGTGTGTGTTCTGTGCATGCGTGAGTGAGTGTGTGTGTGTGTGTGTGCTTGTTCTGTGGTGTGTGTTCTTTGCATGCGTGAGTGTGTGTGTGTGTGAATATCAGCCTGAGACCTCCACATCCATGACTTTACCACAGTGACTGGAGAAAAGATGATGCCTCGACCATCATTGAACTGTCAAGGCTGCTTATTCAGTGGCGTTCAATCCTATCACTGCAGATAGAAATACAATATATAGAGTTGACACTGTTTCCTATTTTCCATCACAGAGAAGCATGTCTGGTCTACAAACCAACATCTCTATCTGAACCTTCTCTCTCTCCAGAATACACCTCTAATGAGGATGTTTTCTCTGCTGTATTTCTGTAACAGAATGTATTGACTGCTGATTCATTACACTACTTTCTCATCTTTCTTTGTTTTCCAGAGAGAGGGTTTTGCACCCCAAATGGCCCCTATTCCAGAGGTCAAAGGTCACCACTATAGGAACAGGGTGTCGTTTGAGATGGGCCCAACCTCTCACCATTCAATAACAGGGGAGGTTCTACGTTTTTGGGGGGTATGATATTGGCTTCTGTAACTTTCTCAAATGCTTGAGTACAGAGCCAAAACAACAAAACTTGCCAATGTCCAAATACTTTTGTATCTCACTGTATTTGTGAAGGACAGTCTAAAACCTCACCATCCATGACATTGCTATGCTACCAAAAAAAGTGACTCAACTGTGTTGGTGGTCTCAAGGTTACACACAACATCTATCCATCAACATCTATCCATCATCAATCCATCAACATCTATCCATCAACATCTATCCTATCATCACATCATCTATCCATCATCTATCCATCTAATAAAACAGATAACAGTAGAGTGAAGAATTGAAGTTAGAATTCAATCTACTTGGTCACATAAATCAATAACTTCCACACTTGGATTACAATTCTTGCAATTACAAACTGAATGTCACAGCATTTTATGGGAGAAAGACCAGAAATGAGTTGTCAGAGTTTGGTGTGTTATTCTGTGAGACAGAGTAAGATCAGCTGTGCTCCTGCCTGGCTGATCTCTAGAAAAACCCTCCAACCCCTCTTATTGACCCAAATCAGTTTTAAACTAATCAAATCAGTTTGGGATCAAAAACCCAATGATCCCTATGGCCACCTTGCCTCTGCACCAGCTGTGGAACGGTGCCTCATGTCCTACAGACACAGACCCAGTCTAATGTGTTGTCAGAGCTGCAGCCTCAGGGCTACCAGAGTCCAGAAAGGACGCAATCCTTTTGTCTGTTTTATGCTTTTTATGCTCGGACGAAAGCTAGCAATATAATGGCACGTGAACGGAAACGCTGGCATGTGCCCACATCTGCAAACATACACACAGACACACACATTTATAACTGAAAAGAGAGGGAGGTTTGAGGGTCTCGAGAGATTGATTACAAAGCAATTAGACCTTAAATGAGTGTTTAATGGTGTTGAGCTGAACACATGATTAATTCAGTAATATTAAAGGCATTAACTTTGAGGCAGAATAGGACTAGGACATAGAACTCCTGTAACAAAATCCTTCAGGCTCTGTTTATTAAGACAGGGCTGAACTCCTACTGTATAACAGACTCTTCAGGCTCTGTTTATTAGGACAGGGCTGAACTCCTACTGTATAACAGACTCTTCAGGCTCTGTTTATTAGGACAGGGCTGAACTCCTACTGTATACACAGGCTTTTCAGGCTGTTTATTAGGACAGGGCTGAACTCCTACTGTATAACAGACTCTTCAGGCTCTGTTTATTAGGACAGGGCTGACTCCTACTGTATAACAGGCTCTTTCAGGCTCTGTTTATTAGGACAGGGCTGAACTCCTACTGTATAACAGACTCTTTCAGGCTCTGTTTATTAGGACAGGGCTGAACTCCTACTGTATAACAGACTCTTTCAGGCTCTGTTTATTAGGACAGGGCTGAACTCCTACTGTATAACAGCTCTTTCAGGCTCTGTTTATTAGGACAGGGCTGAACTCCTACTGTATAACAGACTCTTTCAGGCTCTATTTATTAGGACAGGGCTGAACTCCTACGTATAACAAACTCTTCAGGCTCTGTTTATTAGGACAGGGCTGAACTCCTACTGTATAACAGACTCTTCAGGCTCTGTTTATTAGGACAGGGCTGAACTCCTACTGTATAACGACTCTTCAGGCTCTATTTATTAGGACAGGGCTGAACTCCTACTGTATAACAGGCTCTTCAGGCTCTGTTTATTAGGACAGGGCTGATACTCCTACTTAAATAACAGAACTCTTCAGGCTCTATTTATTAGGAAACATCTAAGTAACATCTGAGGTAAATCAGGAAAAGCACAAATTATTTTCTTAAACTGTTGGATATTAAACTGTAGATATAATGGTTGTTGTACCAGGCTAAGCTTACGTGGCCAAAACAGCAAGAGGGTTGTGGCCTGTGTGTGTGTGAGCATGCGTGTGCATCAGGTGCGTGACTGCGRGTCTGTGTCCAAATGAATCCTCGGCTCTGGTTGGCAGATGCAGCTTTGTCCAGATACTCAGCTTCACAGGGCTAGCACTGTCTGAGTCCCATTGACAAATGAAACACATTCATTACAGACAGATCCGAATCCTAATCACTGGCACCGGACGTGTGATATCCCACTCTTCATCTCTCTCCATCTCTCTCCATCTCTAAGAAATGTTTACAATGGTCCTACCCACACATAACAGTAAATACACATGAACTCTCACATATAGTTCAGCTACCTCTATTACTGCGGCTCACCTATTTATAGGCCCCAACTGATAGACTGTACTGCATGTCTCAATCTCTCTCTGTTAGATATTATTAAATTAGAGAATATTGCTGCTATAGACGAGATGGTCACAAATGGAGGCACTGCTGGGATTTCAACATAGGAACTCCTGTTTACTAGTCTAAGCAGATGGTAATATATTCCACTAATGTCTTATCAGAATCACGTTAGATTAATAAATGATATCTTTCAATCGGACTTCAGGGCTGATTATGCTGCTTCTATAATCCCTTTCATATCCTCCTGTCCTCAACTCATCTTTTTCAACACATTCTTAATTTACAGAATCAAGAGTGACTAAAACCATCGCTCTGTATAGACTGAGCTGAAAATCCTCTTAACCTCTCGCTATGTGCCTATACATCTTTTCCTGTGAAATATATTGATGGGGAGATGGATATATTGTCGTCACATCTCACATGGGCGGTATAGATCTGATATAATGCCTTACCTGAAGCATATCTAAATGTATTCATTTCACATTACTACAGTAGAAATTGAGATTGGTTACCAGAGTTGATCAATTTAAACATTTAGGACCACCTTTAATATTTGATTAGCTTTATTGCTCAAGACAAATTCACAAGCCAATTCCTCTTTTTCTAGAGGAAGAGTTCAAAGTGAAAGATTACATGACTTTCTTTTTACCAGTGCCTGTAAAAGACACAAAAGAAAGAAGCTTAGTTCTGGCTACTTCATTCTTTGGAACTGTGTCTTCTGAGACTATCCTAATGTAACGCGGCGTTACTGTGTTCATTTTAACTTGAAGACTTTTCCTAAATGTAACGCGGCTACTGTGTCTACTGAGACTATCCTAATGTAACGCTGCGTTACTGTGTCCTACTGAGACTATCCTAATGTACGCGGCTTTACTGTGTCCTACTGAGACTATCCTAATGTAACGCGCGTTACTGTGTCCTACTGAGACTATCCTAATGTAACGCAGCGTTACTGTGTCCTATTGAGACTATCCTAATGTAACGCGGCGTTACTGTGTCCTACTGAGACTATCCTAATGTAACGCGGCGTTACTGTGTCCTACTGAGACTATCCTAATGTAACGCGCCGTTACTGTGTCCTACTGAGGACTATCCTAATGTAACGCAGCGTTACTGTGTCCTACTGAGACTTCCTAATGTAACGCGGCGGTACTGTGTCATACTGAACTATCCTAATGTAAAGCTGTCGTTACTGTTGTCCTACTGAGACTATCCTAATGTAACGCGCGTTTACTGTGCCTACAGAGCTATCCTAATGTAAAGCGGTACTGTGTCCTACTGAGACTATCTATGTAGCGGTACTTGTGCCTACTGAGACACTATCCTAATGTAACGCGAGCGTTACTGTGTCCTACTGAGACTATTAATGTAACGCAGCGTTACTGTGTCCTACTGAGACTATCTAATGTAACGCGGCGTTACTGTGTCCTACTGAGACTATCCTAATGGAACGCGCGTTACTGTGTCCTACTGAGACTATCCTAATGTAACGCAGCGTTACTGTGTCCTACTAAGAATTATCCTAATGTAACGCAGCGTTACTGTGTCCTACTGAGACTATCCTAATGTAACGCGCGTTACTGTGTCCTACTGAGACTGTCCTAATGTAACGCAGCGTTATTGTGTCCTACTGAGACTATCCTAATGTAACGCGCGTTACTGTGTCCTACTGAGACTATCCTAATGTTAACGCGGCGTTACTGTGTCCTACTGAGACTATCCTAATGTAACGCAGCGTTACTGTGTCCTACTGAGACTATCCTAATGTAACGCAGCGTTACTGTGTCCTACTGAGACTATCCTAATGTAACGCAGCGTTACTGTGTCCTACTGAGACTATCCTAATGTCACGCAGCATTACTGTGTCCACTGAGACTATCCTAATGTAACGCACTACTGTTCCTACTGAGATATCCTAATGTAACGCGCGTTACTGTGTCCTACTGAGACTATCCTAATGTAATGCGGCGTTACTGTGTCCTACTGAGACTATCCTAATGTAACGCGTGTTACTGTGTCCTACTGAGACTATCCGAATGTAACGCGTGCGTATACTGTGTCCTACTGAGACTATCCTAATGTAACGCAGCGTTACTGTGTCCTACATGTAACGCAGCTTTACTGCTGTCCTACTGAGACTATCCTAATGTAACGCGGCGTTACTGTGTCCTACTGAGACTATCCTAATGTCACGCAGGATTACTGTGTCCACTGAGACTATCCTAAGTTAACGCAGCGTTACTGTTCCTACTGAGACTATCCTAATGTAACGCCGCGTGTACTGTGTCCTACTGAGACTATCCTAATTGTAACGCAGCGTTACTGTGTCCTACTGAGACTATCCTAATGTAACGCGGCGTACTGTGTCCTACTGAGACTATCCTAATGTAATGCAGCGTTACTGTGTCCTACTGAGACTATCCTAATGTAATGCAGCGGTACTGTGTCCTACTGAGACTATCCTAATGTAACGCGGCGTACTGTGTCCTACTGAGACATCCTAATGTAACGAAGCGTTACTGTGTCCTACTGAGACTATCCTAATGTAACGCGGCGTTACTGTGTCCTACTGAGACTATCCTAATGTAACGCAGCGTTACTGTGTTCCTATTGAGACTATCGCTAATGTAACGCAGCGTTACTGTGTCCTACTGAGACTATCCTAATGTAACGCAGCGTTACTGTGTCCTACTGAGACTATCCTAATGTAACGCGGCGTTACTGTGTCCTACTGAGACTATCTAATGTAACGCGGCGTTACTGTGTCCTACTGAGACTATCCTAATGTAACGCGCGTTACTGTGTCATACTGAGACTATCCTAATGTAAAGCTGTGTTACTGTGTCCTACTGAGACTATCCCAATGTAACGCGGCGTTACTGTGTCCTACTGAGACTATCCTAATGTAAAGCTGTGTTACTGTGTCCTACTGAGACTATGTCCTAATGTAACGCAGCGTTACTGTGTCCTATTGAGACTATCATAATGTAATGCGGCGTTACTGTGTCCTACTGAGACTATCCTAATGTAACGCTGCGGTACGTGTCCTACTGAGACTATCCTAATGTAACGCAGCGTTTACTGGTGTCCTACTGAGACTATCCTAATGTAACGCGGCGTTACTGTGTCCTACTGAGACTATCCTAATGTAACGCGGCGGTACTGTGTCCTACTGAGACTATCCTAATG
This sequence comes from Salvelinus sp. IW2-2015, assembly GCF_002910315.2. Classification (NCBI taxonomy): domain Eukaryota; kingdom Metazoa; phylum Chordata; class Actinopteri; order Salmoniformes; family Salmonidae; genus Salvelinus; species Salvelinus sp. IW2-2015. The sequence goes on along the minus strand of NW_019949792.1, from coordinate 10,947 downwards.
TAACGCGCGTTACTGTGTTCATACTGAGACTATCCTAATGTAAAGCTGTGTTACTGGTCCTACTGAGACTATCCTAATGTAACGCGGCTTACTGTGTCCTACTGAGACTATCCTAATGTAACGCGGCGTTACTGTGTCCTACTGAGACTATCCTAAATGTAACGCGGCGTTACTGTGTCCTACTGAGACTATCCTAATGTAACGCAGCGTTACTGTGTCCTACTGAGACTATCCTAATGTAACGCAGCGTTATTGTGTTCTACTGAAATTATCTAATATAACGCGGCGTTACTGTGTCCTACTGAGACTATCCTAATGTGTAACGCGTCGTAACTGTTGTCCTACTGAGACTATCCTTAATGTACACCAGCGTTACTGTGTTACTGAGACATCCTAATGTCACGCACTAACTGTGTCCTACTGAGACTATCCTAATGTAACGCAGCGTTACTGTGTCCTACTGAGACTATCCTAATGTAAGCGCAGCGTTACCTGTGTCCTACTGAGACTATCCTAATGTAACGCAGCGTTACTGTGTCCAACTGAGAACTTATCCTAATGTAACGCAGCGTTACTCGTGTCCTACTGAGACTATCCTAATGTAACGCAGCGTTACTGTGTCCTACTGAAACTATCCTAATGTAACGCAGCGTTACTGTTGTCCTACTGAGACTATCCTAATGTAAAAGCGGCGTTTGGAGGGTTCCGAGAGTGGAACATCTATCAGAAAGTTAAGACCAGACAGAGGCGCAGCATACACCAGCTTTACCCTGCATACAGGCAGCATATTGCCAGCTCTACCTAGCATACACCAGCTCTACCTGACATATAGCCACCATATGCCAGCTCTACCCAGCATACACCAGCTCTACCCTGCATACAGGCAGCACACACCAGCATAAAGCAGCACACATCAGCCTCTACCCAGCATACACCAGCTCTACCCTGCATACAGTCAGCATCACACCAGCGTCTACCCTGCATACAGCCGAACATACACCAGCTCTATCCAGCATTTACACCAACTCAACCCATGCAGTCCTAATAATAAACAAACAACTGTTTATCGTTGCTCGATTT
>NW_019949792.1:0-2981 GCF_002910315.2 Salvelinus sp. IW2-2015 | reverse complement strand
TCGCGTACATCCAAACATGCACACCTACGGGACAGGTACAGATGGCGAACAACAACTGCCCGAGTTATCACCAGGAAGACCACATCCCTCCATCAGTTCAGACCTGTCTGCAATAGGCTGAGAAGAGGCTGGACTGAGGGCTTGTAGGGCCTGTTTGTAAGGCAGATCCTCACCAAAGACTATCATCCCCCCGCCGCAACACGTCGGCCTATGGGCAAAAAACCCACCATCGCGTGAACCAGACAGGACTAGCAAAAAGGCTCTTCACTGACGAGTCGTGTTTGCTCTTCACAGCGGGAAGGTGAATGGTTCGGTAGTAGTGTTTATTTGTCGAAGGAATGGCTTACCGAGCGCGCTGTTAGCTCTGGAGCGACTTGGAGGAGTCGTCATGGTCTAGGGGTGGTTGTCACAGCAGTCATCGGACTGAGCTTTGTTGTCATTGAGGGCAATCTCAACGCTGCTGCGTTACAGGGAGGACATCCTGCCTCCCTCATGTGTACCCTTCCTGGCAGGCTCATCCTGACATGACCCATCCAGCATGGACAATGCACCAGCCATACTGCTGCGTTCTGCTGGCGTTGATTTCCTGCAAACGGAAGTGTCAGTGTTCTGCATGGCCACGAAGAGCCCGGATCTTCAATACCCATTGAGCACGTCTGCGGACCTGTTGGATCAAAGGGAGCGGGTGAGGGCTAGGGCCATTCCGCCCTCAGAAAGTCCGCGGGAACTGAAGTGTGGCCTTGGTGGAAGAGTGGGGTAACATCTCACCAGCAAGAACTGGCCAAATTGGTGCAGTCCATGAGGAGGAGACTGCATGTAGTACTTAATGGCAGCTGGTGGCCAGCACCAGATTCTGACTGTTACTTTGATTTTGACCCTCCGCCTTTGTTGAGCGGACACATTTAGTTCATTTCTTGTAGTCACCTATGTTCTGTTGAACTTGTTCAGTTTATGTTTCAGTTGTTGAATCTTGTTATGTTCAGGACAAAGTTGTGGAGAAGTACAGATCAGGGTTGCGGTTATAAAAAATATCTGAACTTTGAACATCCCACGGAGCACCATTAAATCTGTTATTTAGAAATGGAAAGAATATGGCACCACAACAAACCTGCCAAGAGAGGGCCGCCCACCAAAACTCACGGACCAGGCAAGGAGGGCATTAATCAGAGAGGCAACAAAGAGACCAAAGATAACCCTGAAGGAGCTGCAAAACCAAAGAAGATGAGACTAAAATGTAGTTTTTTGGCCATCAAGGAAAAAGCTATGTCTGGCGCAAACCCAACATCTCTCATCACCCTGAGAATACCATCCCCACAGTGAAGCATGGTGGTGGCAGCATCATGCTGTGGGGATGTTTTTCATCGGCAGGGACTGGGAAACTGGTCAGAATTTGAAGGAATGATGGATGGCGGTGAATTCTTGAGGGAAACCTGTTTCAGTCTTCCAGAGATTTGAGATCAGGACGGAGGTTCACCTTCCAGCTGGACAATGACCCTAAGCATACTACTAAAGCAACACTCGAGTGGTTTAAGGGGAAACATTTAAATGTGTTGGAATGACCTAATCAAAGCCCTGACCTCAATCCAATTGAGAATCTGTGGTATGACTTAAAGATTGCTGTACACCAGCGGAACCTATCCAACTTGAAGAAGCTGGAGCAGTTTTGCCTTGAAGAATGGGCAACAATCCCAGTGGCTAGATGTGCCAAGCTTATAGACACATACCCCAAGAGACTTGCAGCTGTAATTGCTGCAAAAGGTAGCTCTACAAAGTATTGGCTTTGGGGGAGTGAATAGTTATGCACGCTCAAGTTTTCTTATTTCTTGTTTGTTTCACAATAAAAAATATTTTGCATCTTCAAAGTGGTTGGCATGTTGTGAATCAAATGATACAACCCCCCCAAAAATCTATTTTAATTCCAGGTTGTAAGGCAACAAAATAGGGAAAATGCCAAGGGGGGTGAATACTTTCGCAAGCCACTGTATATACATAATTTACACTATACATATCTATATACATATAATTTACACTCTATATATGTCACGTTCCTGACCTGTTTTCTCTTGTTTTGTATGTGTTTATTGGTCAGGGCGTGAGCGGGGTGGGCATTTCTATGTGTTGTGTTTCTATGTTGGGTTAAAGGGTTGCCTGGTATGGCTCTCAATTAGAGGCAGGTGTTTGGCATTTCCTCTGATTGAGAGTCATATTAAGGTAGGTTGTTCTCAATGTTTGTTTGTGGGTGATTGTCTCCTGTGTCTTTCGTGTCTGTGTATGTGCACCACACGGGACTGTCTTGGCTGTTCGTTCGTTTGATGTAGTCTGTTCCTGTTCGTGAGTTCTGCGTGTAGTTATGTAAGTTCCATGTTCAGGTCTGTCTACGTCGTGTTTGTTATTTTGTAATTTCCAAGTGTTTTCGTATTTCGTCTTCGTGTTTCAATAAATATCATTTATGTCTAATTACCTCGCTGCGTATTGGTCCACCGATCCTTCTCTCCTCTCCTCGTCCGAGGAGGAGGAGGAGGAAGACGACAGCCGTAACAATATATCTATATACACAACAATTACACTATACATATCTGTGTACACATCAATTACGCTGTACATATCTATATACTGCATTCTGCAGTGTGAAGCCTTCCCATCTGGTTTGTGCTTAGTGGGACTATCATTTGTTTTTCAACAGGACAATGACCCAACACCTCCAGGCAGTGTTACACTGCCTATTTGACCAAGAAGGAGAGTGATGGCATGCTGCATTAGATGACCTGGCCTCCACAATCATCCGACCTCAAACCCAATTGAAATGGTTTGGGATGAGTTTGACCACAGAGTGAAGGAAAAGCAGCCAACAAGTGCTCAGCATATGTGGAAACTCCTTCAATACTGTTGGAAAAGCATTCCAGGTGAAGCTGGTTGAGAGAATGCTAAGAGTGTGCAAAGCTGTCATCAAGGCAAAGGGTGGCTACTTTGAAGAATCTAAA
>NW_019949791.1:17863-20396 GCF_002910315.2 Salvelinus sp. IW2-2015 | reverse complement strand
GATGTGGTTCATTCATTGGGGTTTCACACATCTTTCACCTCTGAGTCATTCATGCAAAAAAAAAAAAACTTTTCTGTGAAATAACATGCGGACATTTAGTTTAGTCCCCCGATACATCAGATAATGATTGGCTCACCGTTTTAACCAATAGGAAAAATACAAAATGTACATTTCTGAACTATTATATTTGAAGTGCTGATGAGAAAGAATAGTAGATAGTAAATATAATTTTCCATACAGTATTTGACTATAACTTAACATGCACAGTTGTTTATGACTGTTATCCATTGGCAGGTTGTGAACATTTTGAGTCTTACATTGTCCTTGTCCTGATACAGGACATATCATCAGATATGAAGGGGCGTAGTAAAGCTGTTAGCTACTGTTAAAACACAGCACTGTGTTTCATGCCATTTCTGCCCCATGCAACATTGTAGAAAATCACATTTTCTACATGACTTGTCAAATGATACAGTGTATCAACCCGTATCACTTGAAATTCATCAGCTTACAGTGTATCGAATGAAATTCAGATAACGAGGCCGAATATTGTTAGATATATAACCCAGGTCATTTCAGCAATGCATCGTACACTATGATTCCAAATGGTAATGCACAGAGTGACTCTTTCCACTTTGTCCTTTTTGAAGCATACTGGCCAATGGAGGACGATGAGGTAGTATTTACATCCATATATGACTTGGTTTTTACCTTACAACATAAATCAATGTCCAATTGATTGTGTGTTCACCAGTTATCAAACTATATACCTTACAAATGTTTAATGATTTAGAACTATTTCCCAAGTATGTGGTCAATTTTCTTAACTCCAAGCTGGTAACACTTGCAATGCAGCCAGTCTTACATTCAAAACCGTTCATTGCTCATTCATTTTGTTTGCAGACATCTTTCGCCACACAACCATAGATCCATAAATATAGGTTTACTGTGAAATGTAATCACTACATTGGTTAAATCAGCAAAACATGATATCTTCTCAATTGAGTTATTTTAATTAAACCAATACCAAACATTGCCCTTTGACTGTAGTATGCTACGGTACATTATACTGTTTTCACATTAGGCAATACACTTGTTTTCTGTTAAACTGTTACCCATTAAAGTTGACTGAACATCACATTCCCATACTTTATATCCCATGTGTGATCATTGAATACATTTTTCACCATGTAATCAAATGAAAGAAATAACAGATTTTTTATTTTATTTTACCTTTATTTAACTAGGCAAGTTAGTTAAGAACAAATTCTTATTTACAATTGACGGCCTACCCCGGCCAAACCGGGAGAAAAGGAGAAAGACAGAGAGAAAGAGAAAGAGAAGGGTTTAACGGTTATTTTCCTCACCAATTGTTGTGTCTGCCTGTAGAGGTGACCTATATTACTAAGGATAGCAGATCAAAGCCTTCTCTCCTCCTCACATTGATCCTATAGTTTTATGATGCTGCTCGAGTATTGCCGTGCGGTAGCAGAGAGAACAGTCTATGACTCGGGTGACTGGAGTCTTTGACAGTTTTTGGGGGGGCCTTTTCTCTGACACCGGATAGTATAGAGGTCCTGGATGGCAGGAAGCTTGGCCCCAGTGATGTACACATTACCCTCTGTAGCGCATTACGGTCGGATGCCGAACAGTTGTCAAGATGCTCAGACCCTAGTCTACAGGCAAGGTAGTCCTGTAGAACTTAGTAGGGGAAGTCTCTCCTCACATCGATATTTTACCATGCTGCTCAGATAAAAACCAATGAGGAAGGGAAAATAAAGTGTTACTTGTAAAACTAAATCTTTGTAGAAACATCCAGCCAACAGGAAGGATGAACAACAATTACGTTTTTTTTTGTGAAGGATGAAGCACAACGTAAAGGAGAGAGGATGGATGGATGTTCCACAGCAGGATACCCCTAAATAAACATATTGTAACGGCCCTGGGTTTTATAAGCGCGGATATCGACTCTGCTGTTCGAGAATGCTTTTGCGGCACAGTCGATAACGCGCTGGACTTCGGGCTAGAAGGCCGAGGGTTCGAGACCCGCTCCCTGCTTGTTTCATTACAATATCTAAATTTAACAGATCTAGAGCCTATCAAGATTTGTAGCCCAGTGAAGGCCACTATATCTGTAATGGACACGTATTTCCAAATTGCCCCAATAATCGTGTCAGATGTAAATGCAGCTGTTTGCTCCGCCCCTTGTGGTATATTGTAAAACCGTGTACAGTTGAGGACCACTCAATATCACAGTTTTGTTTCCACGGAGACGCGTCTAGGGGGGAAAAAGAGGGGAGAGAGAGCACAGGGAGACAGACGGCAGGATTACGCTCAGACAGACACGAAGCGCGCTTTTGGGTGATTCGCGACCATAAACCATTTCCCGGTAAGACGTCAGTTGATAGGATTTATGTTGTTTGATGTACTGCATGTTTAACCGTCGGATATGTATAGTAGCTTGATGTTTAGGCTACGATGCAATTCATCACACTTAAAACGTACACCCCGCAGACGGGTGTCAACGGTTTTG
>NW_019949791.1:6436-16370 GCF_002910315.2 Salvelinus sp. IW2-2015 | reverse complement strand
TACACTAATTGTCTGTCAAATTTCATGTCCTTTGATGGCATAGAAGCCCTTCTTGCCTTGTCTCTCAGCTCGTTCACAGCCTTGTGGAAGTTACCTGTGGTGTTGATGTTTAGGCAAGGTATGTATCGTTTTTTGTGTGCTCTCGGGCAACTGTGTCTAGATGGAATTTGTATCTCTCTCTCTTTCTGCCTCTCTTCTCCCTATTTCTCCCTCATCATTCCTCTCTCTCTCTGCCTCAGTCTCTCTCTCTCTGCCTCTGTCTCTCCCTCATCTCTGCCTCTCTCTCTCTCTCTTGCTCTCCCTCTGTCTCTGTCTCTCCACCACTCAGTCTCTCTCTCTGCCTCTGTCTCTGACTCTCGCTACCGCTCTCTGCCTCTGTCTCTCTCTCTCTCTCCTTCTTGCTCTCCTCATCTCTCTCTCTCTCTCTCTCTCTCTCTCTCTCTCTTCTCTCTGCTCTCAATTCAATTCAATTCAATTCAAGGGGCTTTATTGGCATGGGAAACATGTGTTACATTGCCAAAGCAAGTGAGGTAGATAATATACAAAAGTCAAATAAACAATAAAATGAACAGTAAACATTACACATACAGAAGTTTCAAAACATAAAGACATTACAATGTCATATTATATATATGCAGTGTTTAACAATGTACAAATGGTTAAAGCACACAAGTTAAAATAAATAAATATGGGTTGTATTTACAATGGTGTTTGTTCTTCACTGGTTGCCCTTTTCTTGTGGCAACAGGTCACAAATCTTGCTGCTGTGATGGCACACTGTGGAATTTCACCCAGTAGATATGGGAGTTTATCAAAATTGGATTTGTTTTCGAATTCTTGTGGATCTGTGTAATCTGAGGGAAATATGTCTCTCTAATATGGTCATACATTGGGTCAGGAGGTTAGGAAGTGCAGCTCAGTTTCCTTCTCCTCTCTCTCTCTCTCTTCTTGGTCTCCCTCATCTCTCTCTCTATCTCTCTCTGCCTCTGTCACTGACTCTCTCTCTTCCCCTCCCCTCTCTCTACAATTTGCAGTAGCTATAAAAAGAGCCTTTTGGTTTGTTTGGCCTGGGATTCAAATAAATCACTCATGATAATTGGTTGGGAGTCTGTCGAGTTGCTGAGCGTCTTCATTTCTCTAAATCTTCCTGTTCATCAACGGTACAAGATTTCTACTATCATGAAAACATGACATAACCTTCTGAAACATGACATTAACTCTTCAGAAACATGACATAACTCTTCAGAAACATGACATAACTCTTCAGAAACATGACATAACTCTTCAGAAACATGACTAACCTTCGATTAACTCTCAGAACATGGACATAACACTTCAGAAACATGAATAATCTTCAAAACATGAATAACTCTTCAGGAAACATGACATAACACTCCAGAAACATGACATAACACTTCAGAAACATGACCTTGTTAGGCCTAACCATGTCTTGCTTATACTGTTGTCTGTTTGTATCTCCTACTGACTCTTGCGAGTTGCCCTGAAAACGCAGAGCACCTTTGGTAGTTTGTGTTAATCTCGGGCCCCATGCTCCCTGGGCTGTTATACGTGGAGTAGATGGACAAAATGGTTTTTAACCTCAACATATTTCCTAGTTAAACAATTTATTGGATTTATTTATGGATTTATTAGTCTTATTTATTCATGAAAAACCCATTGAGACCAGGGTTTCATTCACAAAAGTGCCCCACCACAATAACACGACAATCAATACAAATTTGACATACGATTCATGAGCTGTTCCTAACAGTACGTGTGTGTGGACTCAAAAGCAACATAGTCTCAGGCACTTTGTATTATTCTGTACGTAAATCCAAGATCTTCATTTTGTATTATATGTATTTGATAATTACATATCACCTAGTCCTAACCGTAGTCACTATCCTAACCCGTAGTATCACCTAGTCCTGAACCATGATCACCTAGTCCTAACCCGTGTATCACCTAGTCCTAACCAGTAGTACCTAGTCTAACCAGTAGTATCACCTAGTCCTAACGTAGTATCAACTAGTCCTAACCCGTAGTATCACCTAGTCCTAACCATAGTATCACCTAGTCCTAACCCGTAGTATCACCTAGTACAAACCATAGAATCACCTAGTCCTAACCCGCAGTATATCACCTAGTCCTAACCAGTAGTATCACCTAGTTCTACCGTTAGTATCACCTAGTCCTAACCCATATCACCTAGTCCTAACCTAGTATCACCTAGTCCTAGATCCCACCTACCGTAGTATCCCCTAGTCTAACCATAGTATCACCTAGTCCTAACCAGTAGATCACCTAGTACTAACCAGTAGTATCACCTAGTACTAACAGTAGTATCACCTATTCTAACCCGTTTGATTCCTCTGTACTTCCATCTGAAACTATTTTATGAGTGCTGTCCCTTCCCAGGGCTCGTTGTGTCTGCGGAACTGTCACGCTGGGACACCTGTCCGATGACGCGTGCAGCCTCGCCTCGGACGCTGGACAGTGTGTGGCGGGGGACGGCAGTGTGAAGCTGGGCCCTGGGGCCAGAACCAGTGTGAGAACCCACCGGCCCTGCTGTCCCCCCGCTCCACGGCTCCGTGTAAACGAGGCATGAGAGAGAAGAACTGCCTCAGTATCTATTGAGCCTGCACCGTCTGTCGCGCATGGTGAGACTATAACACCATAATATCTATAGACCACGTCTTCCTGCAATGTGAGACTATAACACCATAACATTATAGCACAGTCTATAGTACCAGTCTGTACACCTAGCCCTATCTATAGTACCAGTCTGTGTAACACCTAGCCCTAATCTATAGCACTAGTTCTGTATACACCTAGCCCTAGTCTATAGCACCAGTCTGTATAACACCTAGCCCTATCTATAGTACCAGTTGTATAACACCTAGCTAATCTATAGTACCGTCTGTATAACACCTAGGCCTAATCTTATAGCACATCTGTATAACACCTAGCCCATCTATAGTACCAGTCTGTTATAACACCTAGCCTAATCTATAGTACCAGTCTGATACACCAAGCCCTAATCTATAGTACACGTCTGTATATAACACACCCTAATCTATAGTACCAGTCTGTGTACACTAGCCCTAATCTATAGTACCAGTCTGTATAACACCTAGCCTAATTACAGCACCAGTCTGTATAACACCTACCCTAATCTATAGCACCAGTCTATATAACACCTAGCCCTAATTCCTATAGTCCCAGTCTGTATAAACACCTAGCCTAATCTATAGTACCAGTCTGTCCTACATGTGAGATTATAACACTAGCCCTAATTCTATAGCAACAGTCTGATATAACATCTAGCCCTATCTATAACACCAGTCTGTATAACACCTACCTAATTTATAGTACCAGTCTGTTCACATGGTGAGATTATAACACTAGCCTACATCTATTAGTACCAGTCTGTTATAACACCTAGCCCTAATCTATAGTACCAGTCTGTATACACCTAGCCCTAATCTATAATACCAGTCTGATATACACCTAGCCCTAATCTATAGTACCAGCCTGTATAACACCTAGCCCTAATCTATAGTACACCTGTCTGTATAACACGTACCTAGCCCTCTCTATAGTACCAATCTGTATAACACCAGGCCTAATCTATATACCAGTCTGTATAACACTAGACCTAATCTATAGTACCAGTCGCTATAACACCTAGCCTAATCTATAGTACCAGTCTGTATAACACCTGGCCCTATCTATAGTACCAGTCTGTCTACATGGTGAGATTATAACACCTAGCCCTAATCTATAGTACAGCTGTTATAAACCTAGCCTATCTATATACAGTCTGTTCTACATGGTGAGATTATAACACCTAGCCTAATCTATAGTAACAGTCTGATAACAACCTAGCCTAATCTTATGTACCAGTCTGAATAACACCTACCCTAATCTATAGCACCAGTCTGTCCTACATGGTGAGATTATAAACCTAGCCCTAATCTATAGTACCAGTCTGAATAACCTAGCCTAATTATAGCACCAGTCTTCCTACAGGTGAGATTATATAACCCTAGCCAATCATAGTACCAGTCTGTATAACACCTAGCCCTAATCTTTAGTACCAGTCTGTATAATAACCTAGCCTAATCTATTAGTACCAGTCTGTATAACACCTAGCCTAGTATAGTACCAGTCTGTGTAACACCTAGCCTAAATCTAATAGTACAGTTCTATATAACCCTAGCCCTAATCATAGTCAGTCTGTATAACACGCCTAATCTATAGTACCAGTCTTGTAAACACCTAGCCCTAGATCTGGCTAAAAATACTTGAATCAGTTATAGAACCCATTGCCCTTTATGGTTGTGAGGTCTGGGGTCCGCTCACCAACCAAGAATTCACAAAATGGGACAAACCCCAAATTGAAACTCTGCATGCATAATTCTCCCAAAATATCCTCCGTGTACAACGTAAAACACCAAGTAATGCATTCAGAGCAGAATTATGCCGATACCCGCTAATTATCAAAATCCAGAAAAGAGCAGTTCAATTCTACAACCATCTAAAAGGAAGTGATTCCCAAACCTTCCATAACAAAGCCATCACCTACAGTGAGATGAACCTGGAGAAGAGTCCTCTAAGCAAGCTGGTCCTGGGRCTCTGTTCACAAACACAAACACACCCCACAGAGCCCCAGGACAGCAACACAATTAGACCCAACTGAGCTGCACTTCCTAACCTCCTGCCAAATGTATGACCATATCAGAGACACATATTTCCCTCAGATTATACAGACCCACAAATAATTAGAAAACAAACCCCATTTTGATAAACTCCCATATCTACTGGGTGAAATACCAAAGTGTTGCGTCACAGCAGCAAGATGTGTGACCTGTTGTCTGAAGAAAAGGGCAACCAGTGAAGAACAAACACCATTATAAAAACAACCCATATTTATTTATTTTAACTATTTGCACGTAATATGACAGRAATGTCTTTAATATTTTGGAACTTTTGTGATTGTAATGTTTACTGTTAATTGCTATTGTTTATTTCACTTTAGTTTATTATCTATTTCAGTTGCTTTGGCAATGTTAACATATGTTTCCCATGCCAATGAAACCCTTTGAATTGAACTGAAAGAAGGAGAGGTAGAGAGAGTCAAATTAAATCAATTTACATTTTATTGGTCACAACCACATGKTTWGCAGATGTTAATGYGAGTGTAGCAAAATGCTTGTGCTTCTAGTTCCGACMGTGCAGTAATATCTAACAAGTAAYCTAACAATTCYCCAACWACTACCTAATACACACAAATCTAAAGGGGTGAATGAGAWTATGTACATATAAATATATGGATGAGCGATGGCCGTGCGGAATAGGTAAGATGCAGTAGATGGTATAGAGTACAGTATATACATATGAGATGAGTAATGTAGGGTATGTAAACATTATATAAAGTGGCGTTATTTAAAGTGACTAGTGATACCTTTATTAAGTCCATTTATTAAAGTGGCCAATGATTCCAAGTCAGTATGTAGGCAGCAGCCTCTCTGTGCTGTCTCTTATACACATCTAGATGTGTATAAGAGACAGGAGAAGCTGAGGGGACTAAGTACGCACCCTTGTGGGGCCCCAGTGTTGAGGATCAGCGGGGTGGAGATGTTGTTTCCTACCCTCACCACCTGGGGAGCGGCCCGTCAGGAAGTCCAGGACCCAGTTGCACAGGGTGGGGTCGAGACCCAGGGTCTTGAGCTTGATGACAAGTTTGGAGGGTACTATGGTGTTAAATGCTGAGCTGTAGTCGATGAACAGCATTCTTAGATAGGTATTCCTCTTGTCCAGATGGGTTAGGGCAGTGTGCAGTGTGATGGCGATTGCATCGTCTGTGGACCTATTGGGGGCGGTAAGCAAACTGAAGTGGGTCTAGGGTGTCAGGTAGGGTGGAGGTGATATGATCCTTGACTAGTCTCTCAAAGCACTTCATGATGAYAGARGTGAGTGCTACGGGGCGATAGTCATTTAGTTCAGTTACCTTAGCTTTCTTGGGAACAGGAACAATGGTGGCCCTCTTGAAGCATGTGGGGACAGCAGACTGGGATAAGGTTTGATTGAATATGTCCGTAAACACACCAGCCAGCTGGTCTGTGCATGCTCTGAGGACGCGGCTAGCGATGCCGTCTGGGCCGTCAGCCTTGCGAGGGTTAACACGTTTAAATGTCTTACTCAAGTTGAAGCCACGTTGAAGGAGCCCACAGTCTTTGGTGCCGTGTCGGTGGCACTGTATTGACCTCAAAGCACATAAAGAAGTTGTTTAATTTATCTGTGAGCGAGATATCGATGTCCGCGACGGGGCTGGTTTTCTTTTTTGTAATCTGTGATTGACTGTAGACCCTGACACATACGTCTCGTGTCTGAGCCGTTGAATTGCGACTCCACTTTGTCTCTGTACTGATGCGTTGCTTGTTTGATTGCCTTGCGGAGGGAACACTGTTTGTATTCGGTCATGTTTCCAGTCACCTTGCCATGATTAAATGTGGTGGTTCGCGCTTTCAGTTTTGCGCAAATGCCGCCATCTATCCACGGTTTCTGGTTAGGGAAGGTTTTAATCGTTGCTGTGGGAACAACATCCTAATAAACTAGTCAGCGTATACGTTGATGTTATTGTCTGAGGCTATCCGGAACATATCCCAGTCCACGTGATCGAAGCAATCTTAAAGCGTGGACTCCGATTGGTCAGACCAACATTGGATAGACCTAAGCACGGGCGTTTCTTGTTTTAGTTTCTGCCTATAGGAGGGGAGCAACAAGATGGAGTCGTGTTGGTCAGATTTGCCGAAGGGAGGACGGGGGAGGGCCTTGTATGCATTGCGGAAGTTAGAGTAGCAGTGGTCCAATGTTTTGCTCGAGCGGGTACTACAATCAATGTGCTGATAGAATTTAGGTAAGCTTGTTCTCAAATTAGCTTTGTTAAAATGCCCAGCTACAATAAATGCAACCTCATGATATATGGTTTCCAGTTGACATATTATCCAGTGACGTTCTTTCAGGGCCGTCGAGGTGTCTGCTTGGGGTGGGATATACATGGCTGTGACTATAATCAAAGAGAATTCTCATGGAAGATAATGCGGTATTTGATTGTAAGCAATTATTGGTCAGGTGGACAAAAGGACTTGAGTTCCTGTATGTTGTTATGATTGCACCATGAGCCGTCAACTCAGAAACGGAGGCAGAGAGAGAGAGAGAAGAGAGTCAGTAGAGAAGAGAGAGCGAGAGAGAGAGAGAAGAGAGAGAGAGAGAGAGAGAGCAGAGAGAGAGCGAAGGAAAAAGGGAAAAGAGAAAAAGAGAGAGGACGAGAGAGAAGAGAGAGAGAGAGACGCAGAGGAGAGTAGCAGAGAGAGAGAAGAGTAGAGAGATGCAGAGAGAGAGAGAGAGAGAGAGACGAGAGACACTACTCACGTCGCCTCACGTCTCGTACGCTCTCTCATCTCTGTTCAGCTCACTCTCATATCTCTCTCTCCCTGACGTCGAGATGATCGATGACCGAAGTGCAGTAGCTCGTCAGTTAGAGGAGAGAGAAGAGAGTAGTAGAAGAGAGAGAGAGAAAGGAGAAGAGCAGGAAGAGAGAGAGAGAGAAGGGAGAGTCGTAGAGAGAGGACCGAGAGGACCCGAAGTAGAGCGTATCCCGTGCCATTACTGAACATAATCTCTCAGTAATGTCATCTCTCTCACATGTGTTTGTTCCCGGACTAACAGGCCATCGACACAGCTTCTAGAATCAGAGTCGTAGACGTACTTGAGCTAAAGGGAAAATGGATTACACCATTAATATCCTCGTCCTCAACAGTTCTCTTTAGACGTACTGCACTAAAGGAAATGGATCTCAACCACATCTAAGTCTCCAGAGCTCTCTTATTAGTACTTCTCGAACTCAAAGGGAAATGGATTTAACACATTTAGTCCCTTCAGAGTTCTCAGAGTACTGAACTAAAAGGGAAATGGATCAACACATATATATGTCCTTTCCTTGTTCACAATCTTCTACTACTACAGATCTTTTGCGTTGTCTATCCAGTCAGAGTGCTATCTCACTTCTCATGTCTTTCCACGTCCAAGTGCTAAGTCTATATCGGTCTACCACGGCAGAGTACTACAGTCCTCTAATTGTCTCACGTCAGAGTGCTACAGTCTCTATTCGTCTACACAGTCAGAGTACTACATCGTCTCTTATCTGTCTACAGTCAGCAGCGTACTACACGTCTCTTATGGTCTACAGCAGAGAATAGATATATATATGTCTACAGGCAGAGTACTAAAAAGATATAATATAGATAAAAAGTTCAGAGTCGCTACAGCTCCCCTCCATGTCTAAGTCAGAGTGCCTTACAGTCTCTATGCTCTATCAAGGCAGAGTATACAGTCTCCATTGCTCTATCCACTCAGAGTTGCTCACACCGTCTCCATGTCTACAGTCAGCAAGTGGCTACCAGTCCCTCTATTGTTCTCAGTCAGAGTTGGGCTACCACGTCTCTATGGTCTACAGGCAAGTACTACAGTTCTATTGTCTACACAGGCAGAGTACTAACAGTATCTATGTGTCTACAGTCAAGAGTACTACAGTCTCCATTGTCTACAGTCAGAGTGCTACAGTCTCTTTTGCTCTCAGTCAGAGTGCTCACAGTCCTATGGTCACAGGCAGAGTACTTACAGTATCTATTGTTCCTAACAGGCAGAGTAACTACAGTAATCTATTCGTCTACAGTCAAGAGTACTACAGTCTCTATAGGTCTACAGGCAGAGTACTACAGTATCTATTAGTCCTACAGGCAGAGTACTACAGTCCCATTGTCCTACAGTCAGAGTGCTACAGTCTCTTTTGTCTACAGTCAGAGTACTCACAGTCTCTTTTGTTACAGTCAAGAGTACTACACGTCTCTATTGTCTACAAGTCAGAGTGCTACAGTCTCCATTTGTCTACAGCAGAGTACTACAGTCTCTATTGTCTTACAGTAGAGTACTCACAGTCTCTATTGCTCTACAGTCGAGTGCTACAGTCCTATATGTCTACAGTCAAGTGCTACACGTCTTATTGTCTACAGTCAGCAGTGCTACAGTCTCTATGGTCACAGTCAGAGTGCTAGCAGTCTCTGATATGTCTACAGTCAGAGTACTACAGTCTCTATTGTCTACCGTCAGAGTGCTACAGTCTCTCTTCGTCTACAGTCAGAGTGCTACAGTCTCTATTGTCTACAGTCAGAGTGCTTACCAGTCTCTATTGTCTACAGTCAGAGTGCTACATCTCTATTGTCCTACAGTCAGAGTGCTAAACCAGTTCTATTGTCTACAGTCAGAGTACTACAGTCTCTATGGGGTCTCAGTCAGAGTGCTACAGTCTCTATGTCTACAGTCAGATACTACAGTCTCTTTTGTCTACAGTCAGAAGGCTACAGTCTCTATTGTCTACAAGTCAGAGTGCACAGTCTCTATTCGTCTACAGCAGAGTGCTACAGTCTCTATTGTTCTACAGTCCAGAGTGCTAACAGTCTTCTATGGTCTAACAGTCAGAAGTACTACAGTCCTTTTTGTCTACAGTCAGAGTACTACAGTCTCTTTTGTCTACAGTCAGAGTGCTATACAGTCATCTATTGTCTACAGTCCAAGTGGCAAACAAGTCCTTATTGTCCACATCAGATACTACAGTCCTAATCTGTCTACCAGTCAAGTGCTACGTCTCTAATGTCTGACATCAGAGAGCTACCAGTCTCTATGGTTCTTCACAGTCCAGAGTGCTAACAAGTCTCCAGGTCTACAGTCAAGTACTTACAGTCTCTATTGTCTACAGTCCAGAGTGCTACAGTCTCTATTGTCTACAAGTCAGAGTGCTACAAGTCTCTATGGTCTACAGTCAGAGTGCTACAGTCTCTATTGTCTACAGTCAGAGTAATACAGTCTCTAA
>NW_019949791.1:1661-4667 GCF_002910315.2 Salvelinus sp. IW2-2015 | reverse complement strand
AGATTTAAAAAAGGCTTTACGGCGAAAGCAAACGATGCTATTATCTGAGGACAGCACCCCAGTAAACAAACACATACAATCCTATTTCAACCCTCCAGGCGCGACACAAAACGCAGAAATAAAGATATAATTGATGCCTTTGACAAGCTTCATCTGTTGGCACTCCAATATGTCCCATAAACATCACAAATGGTCCTTTTGTTCGATTAATTCCGTCGATATATATCCAAAATGTCCATTTATTTGGCGCGTTTGATCCAGAAAAACATTGGTTCCAGCTTGCGCAATGTGACTACAAAATATGTCATAAGTTACCTGTAAGCTTTGTCCAAACATTTCAAACCACTTTTGTAATACAACTTTAGGTATTTTTTTACGTATAAAAATTTAAGACGGGATGATCTGTGTTCAATACCGGAGGAAAACAAAGTGTAGCTAGCTTTCAGGTCCCGCGCCTCTAACAAAGAGTACACTTCCATCGAGACCTATTCTGAACAGTGGTACTTCTTCATTTCTCAAAGGAAAAACCTCAACCAATTTCTAAAGACTGCTGACATCCAGTGGAAGCGATAGAAACTGCAAGAAGGTCCCTTAGAAATCTGGATTCTCAATGAAAACACATTGAAAAGAGTGACCTCAAAAAATTTATCTGAATGGTTTGTCCTCGTTGCCAAATAAGTTCTGTTATACTCACAGACATGATTCAAACAGTTTTAGAAACTTCAGAGTGTTTTCTATCCAAATCTACTAATAAAATGCATATCTTAGCTTCTGGGCTTGAGTAGCAGGCAGTACTTTGGACACTCTTTTCATCCGGACGTGAAAATACTGCCACCTATCCCAGAGCAGTTAACAAGAAATTTGTGGAGTGGTTGAAAAACGAGTTTTAATGACTCCATCCTAAGTGTATGTAAACTTCTGACTTCAACTGTACATAGGCGTACAGAGGTCCATTATCAGCAACCATCACTCCTGTGTTCCAATGGCACGTTGTGTTAGCTAATCCAAGTTTATAATTTTAAAAGGCTAATTGATCATTAGAAAACCCTTTTGCAATTATGTTAGCACAGCTGAAAACTGTTCTGATTTAAAGAAGCAATAAAACTGGCCTTCTTTAGACTAAATGAGTATCTGGAGCATCAGCATTTGTGGGTTCGATTACAGGCTCAAAATGACTAGAAACAAAGAACTTTCTTCTGAGAAATGAAGGCTATTCCATGCGAGAAATTGCCAAGAAACTGAAGATCTCATACAACGCTGTGTACTACTCCCTTCACAGAACTGTGCCTACTATTTGATCTAGTTTTGTTGGTGGAGTTTAACCTCTTGACGCTAGGGTCACAACAGTGAAATGCTGACTTACAAGCCCTTAACCAACAATGCAGTTAAGATTTTTTTTACAGATAGAAATATAACAAATAATTAAGGAGCAACATTAAAATAACAGTAGCGAGGCTATATACAGGGGGTTCCAGTACAGAGTCAATGTGCGGGAGCACCGGCTGGCCGAGGTAATTGAGGTAATATGCACAGTTGAAGTCGGAAGTTTACATACACCTTAGCCAAATACATTTAACCTGTTGGGGATGAGGGCGCTGTTGTGGCTATTTATGCTAATCGTGTAATTTTTTGAAACGGCTTCCCACAAAGTTCTTGATCGTACAATATGCATATTATTATTATTATTGGATAGAAAACAGTCTATAGTTTCTATAGGAGTTGAAATTTTGTCTCTAAGTGGAACAGAGCCCATTCTACAGCAATTTCCCTGACATGGAGTCAGATTCCAGAAATTTTGGCCACTGTTCTGGAGTCAGTTAAAAGGGCACTGTTATTGCTATGACTATACGGACACTGCTTACGTCTTCCCCTGGATGTCTTTACGTGATGAYGATTTGAATCGGGTCGATTGCGCGTTCACAGGCACTATAAATTAAAAAACCCTGAGGCTAGTCATTCTTTTGGAGCTGCGTCATGCGCATAGAGGGCACCGACCCGCACCTGTTCCAAGCATTAGTGGAGGGAGTAATATTACTCGGGTCATGTTTCTACTCGTTATGGGAGTTAAAAACATCATAAGGTAGTTAATTTAAAGCGTTTTATAGCAATTTATATCCGTTTAGTGCGATTTTGGGACATTTATTTCTGAAACGCTGTGAATTGCTGGGCACGCTTCCAGTTCATCCCGAACGCAGTTGGCATTTCCACATGGCAAGAGGACAGCTTTCCACCAAAAGACGATTGGACCCAAGAAAGGATCCTTTGCCCAAGATACCGATGGAAGAACAGCTCAAAGTAGGACATTTTTATTATGATAAATCGTGTTTCTGTCGAGAAGTGTTAGTGGCTTCGGACGCCATGTTTTTTGACGTAGCTTCGCTTGGCGCAAGCTGTATTGAAAAGTAAGGATAATTTAAAAAATGTAATTCCGCGATTGTATTAAGAATTAAATTGTCTATCAATCCCTGTCCACCCTATATTTTTTAGTCACGTTTATGAGTATTTATGTATAAGAGTAGATCACTGTCTAAGTGGCGCACAGACWTTTTCTGACCAGCTGAGCTACATTTCACATTGTCTAACCATGATTTTGGTGGCTAAATATAAACATTTTCGATCAAACTCTATATGGATTGTGTAATATGATGTTACAGGAGTGTCATCTGAAGAATTCTGAGAAGGTTAGTGAAAAAATTTATATATTTTGGCGATGTTTACTTTTATCGCTCACTTTGGCTAGAATCAATGCTGGGCTGCTATGTGCTATGTGCTATGCTAATATAACGATTTATTGTGTTTTCGCTGTAAGACACTTAGAAAATCTGAAATATTGTCTGTATTCACAGGATCTGTGTCTTTCGATTCGTGTATGCTGTGTATTTTTACGAAATGTTTGATGATTAGTAAGTAGGTAAACACGTTGCTCTAAGTAGTTTTTCTATTCCATTTGTGACGGTGGGTGCAATTGTAACCTATGCCATCTACCTGAAATATGCACTTTTTTCT
>NW_019949791.1:0-1656 GCF_002910315.2 Salvelinus sp. IW2-2015 | reverse complement strand
AGGGGCTATAAATATCTTAGTTTAGCCGAATTGGTGATAGCTACTGGTGTTGGTGGACAAATAAAAGATGGTGGATTATGCTAATGTGTTTTTAGGTAATAGATGTACATCTTTACATATTGTGTCTTCCCTGTAAAACATTTTAAAAATCGGACATGTTGACTGGATTCACAAGATCTGTGTCTTTCATTAGCTGTATTGGACTTTAATGTGTGAAAGTTAAATATTTAAAAAAAATATTGTTTTTGAATTTCGCGGCACTGGTTTTTCAGTGGGGGTGGGGGGGGAGTGCCGCTAGCGCCACTCTCATCCTAGACAGGTTAAACTCAGTTTTTCACAATTCCTGACATTTAATCCTTATTCCCTGTCTTAGGTACTATAGGATTGTAACGGCTTTCGTTGGTGGAAGGAGAGGAGGACCAAAATGTAGCGTGGTACGTATCCATAATAACTTTTAATGAGAATGAATACAAAATACAAAAAGAACAAGAGAATCAAAATGAAAACCGAAACAGTCCCGAATGGAGAAAACACTAAAATGGAAAACAACTACCCAAACCATAGTGGGAAAACAGGCTACCTAAGTATGATTCTCAATCAGAGACAACGATCGACACCTGCCTCTGACTGAGAACCATACTAGGCCAAACATATTGAAATATAACACACAGAACAAAACATAGAAAAAACAACATAGAATGCCCACCCCAACTCACGCCCTGACCAAACTAAAATAAAGACATAAAAAAGGAACTAAGGTCAGAACGTGACAAGGATGTACATATCAATAGCAAGTGTGGAAAAACATATTGGATCAGTATTTGTAGCCAGCTGCTGTCAATTCTATAGACTACATTATTTTATTCCCCTCTTCTACCTTCCTCCCAGTCTCTGTCACATCAACAGAAGAGATGAAAGAAGACGGATAGACTTTATTTTGCAAATAGAAACACTTGCAGATGCAGGACAGAGCACAGCGCAGCACCCCATCTCGTAGTGTTAGCAGGCTGATACAATAACACGCCCACAACACTATTGTATGGTGGCATCAATGTGACAAATCCTTATCTACCTTTTCTCAGTTTTTTTTATATATCCTGGAGGTAGTGTATGATATGATTAAATGAATGGTCTTTTTTATTATAGACTTTTCCCTAGTCATAATGTAGAATCCATATTTTCTTATTTCAAATCAAAAAAATCCCTAAATATCTGTCAGCGCTGGGATTTATGTTTTCTTTACGTGCTTTTTCTTCTTTCTTGCTCAACCATTTCTCCACTTCCTTTTAGAGGAATCGTAGACTCAAGTTTCCTGTTACCGCAGTCCCCATCACTCATTATATGTTTCTGAAAAACAGTATCTTGGGAAAGATACACAATGTGTTAGAAGATACACTTGCAATGGCCTCACAGGTTATATTTTCAGTTTCTCAGTTTCACCATTATATCGCACTCTACAACCCAGTCGATCTCTTTCCCATTTATTTGTGAGATGATGAATGAAATCCATTTGATTGGTAATTGACTTGAGAAGGGGGGGGGTTAGATAAGGAGAGCTGTTCCTGGTGTCTTGCACTAAGAATCGGAGCCGACTCCTCAATGTGGTCGGTGGGCCGCGCATTATGGTGGTTTTTGTGTTTATGTGTTTAACCAGGA
>NW_019949790.1:7744-17684 GCF_002910315.2 Salvelinus sp. IW2-2015 | reverse complement strand
AGTATAATAAATATATTCTTCATCTTCTGCTTATGCAGGAGTTTTTAAAAGTCTGCTGTGAGACGTTTAATTAAAGTTGTACTGAACAAGTTAACGTTTTCTGAGAAAATGATCAAATCGATAATTGAAATATCGTTAATGTTTGTGAAACGTGTTGATTATTTGATCGTGTTTTTATATTCATGATCAACAATAACTTTAATGCTCCTCCATGAGAACTTTAACCCACAATAGATATGATATAATCAATCTGTTTGTGATTATCTATGACTGATCTGTTTGAAGGTCAAAATGTATAAGGCATAAACCTATTGCCTCTACATTTGTGTAGTGATATAGTCATATTGACATTGTATTGAGCATCTTCTGTGAAGCATGTATCAGTTCTATATTGATATGATCAACTTGAGCTACAGCATCAATGTTCCTCCATGAGATTATTTACCCAAACTGGGTATTATAACCTGTTATCATCACTCTGTGATTAGCAGTATTTGACCTGTTTTCAGAAAATGTTGCTCACATTAAATTAATAGTTTGTATATTGCATTGAAAAACCCTTGTTTTTAAAAACAGTTATATTGCATTTTATAAAGACAGTCATTGTGTATCTTATACTAGAGTATCATGTCTTGGAGACCTCTCCAGGTTCTTGTGATGTTTAATCACTTTATTTCTGTTGAAATATTTACCTTAAAATAAAAGATTCAATGATGTGACTCAGTGGTCAGTCTGAATAAATACACAATATTTCCTGAAATGAAATATTCTTGTCTGTTACTTCATTCTCCTCTTCTGAGAAGTTTCGCAACATAGTACATTTTGATTATGATATTTCACATGTAAAAGCAAGAAAGCCTACCTGACCCAAAACTGACACACTATCTAGAAAGCTTAGAATTACAACACTGAATCTACTGTACATACATCTGGTGCTTCATTCAAAACTTCAAGTAAGCAGTGGTGGGAAAAGTACGATAATGGTCGTACTTTCATAAGTAAATTCATATACATCAACCCCCCAATTCCCTGTATAATTAAGCAAACCGAAGGTAACATGTTCTTGGTTTTTTAAATTATTGACAGACAAAGCACACTCCACCACTATATTACAAACACATATTTGGTGTTTAATGAGTCCGCCAATCAGAGGCTGTAGGATGACAAATGTGTTATATATAAGTGCGTGAGATGGTGTCAGGCGCGTGGGTGTAGCTGGTGCATGCAGTTCAGAGCAGGAGAGCAAAGGGACGTGAACAATGCGCTTTACTCAAGAAAATAACACAAGTAAAGTACAATGTGCGAACAATAACGTTGCCACAAAACACGGATGAAAAACAGCCACCACGGACAAAACCTGCCGGCGAAACGTACCGACCTGAACGAATAAACAATCACACACAAGACAGGGGAAAACAGAGGGTTAAAGACAGGACCAGTGAAGGTGTGAATGATAAAACCAAGGTGTGTGGGAAAACAAAAACAAAAACAATGGAAAATGAAAAGGGATCGGCGATGGCTAGAAGGACCGTCGACCGTCGACGCACGAGCCACCGCTCCGAACCAAGGAGAGGAACCGACTTCGGTGGAAGTAGTGACAATTGGACGATATTATGTCCTGCCTGAGCATTCGAAATTGTTTACGAGTACTTTTGGGTGCCAGGAGAAAATGTACGGAGGTAAAAGTACATATTGTCTTAGGAATGGTAGTTGAGTAAATGAAAATGTGTCAAAAATATGAATAAAAAGTAAAAAGTACAGCATTACTGTCCATGAAATGAATCTTAGACCAACATGGTCCATCCATTGTGTTTGTCTGAGTGGAGCTCCAGTCTGTAGGTCTCTACCAGGGCCTCTAGAGAGCGATGTTGACTGGACTCTTGTCTTGGCTGATGCTGTGCAAGGCTGGGGAGCTCAGCTGAGGATGGTCAATCTCCCTCTTGTTCTTATCAGAGGATGGCTTCAGGCTCTGGAAGTGGCTCAGCAGGCTTCTCTGGGACTGTGACTTCTGCTCACCTTTAGACAGGAAGTGAACAATCTCATGGACACACCTGGAGAATCCCTGATTGACAGGTGCTGAGCAGGAGGAGGAGCTCACTGGCTGGTTCTGTTGCTGTCATCTTAGGAAGCAAACTGTCATCTCTAGGATGTTGGCTTTTTCCAGCTTGGAGTCGGGCTGCTGGTTGAGGATCTCTGGAACCAGGAGAGACTTGAGCTGCTCAATGCTGTTGTTGATACGATCTCTGCATAACTTCTCCACCACTGGCTTTCWTAGCTGCAAGAAGAGACAAGGAGAGGCATTAATAACCTTATTCTGGTGTGTGACATTATTGAAACAGATTAACAATCAATCAATACAATTGAATAAATGTCATTGAATTTGAATCTTCAATTTACCTTGTTTGTCAGAGTCAGGTGCTCCTTAGAGTAGATCATAGTTGAAGTGATTGTAGGTGCCATGACTGGATCTCTGTGCTGTAGAATTCTCTGTGTAGAGAGAATCTGATCTCTACTGGCTTCATCTCTCCTATATATAGTCACAAATCTGCATATGAATGTGTGGGTCTTGGGCTTGTTGGAGTTTCTCACAGTCTGTAGCCAATGGGAGAGCTTGGGAGGACAATGAAGAGTGTGGAGCTGCCACATGCCCAGCGTTCTTATTGCTGGGGGACAATGGTCACGTCTCAGGGGAACAGGTGGAGGGGTGGGGGGGTGATGGAGAGTGACTGACGGTGCGCTGTGTGAATCTGGGAAAGTGGTGACCCCCAGACTGCTGCCTGATGTTGGCATCAATGACACTAACAGAGCGCACGTTYATCATYACAACTTACACGTGTGAGACTGACACAGCTTCTCTAATTAAATGTACAGTGTTGTTAATCTCCACCTATAAGGACATTGTTGAATGTAGTGTTCTGKATCCACGCTTCATCACTGACTTAGAAACATTTTATTCTCTCCATGGATATGACCTCTGATATTAATGAATGACTCTACAATATGGTTTTACTTTGCACATACCGGTAGTTACATTTAACAATATGATRATATRTGACAATRTWTCACAATTTTAATTCCTGTTTAAATTCATACATRTYTRTATTTTCAKTSAGTCAGAAKGTTTWGGAAWATATAASATTTKARTCAAMATTAACAGGTGAGTGGATAGATACCAGGATAATGTATACCTTGRTTTTCAGTATTTTAGGGGTCATCAGTATCAATAGCAAGGGTTCTCTKAACTCMGTATTAGYAGTTATAAGGTCAAGCATTCTGGAGTTCAAACGTAGCAGATGTGTCCTCTGTCTTGAGGCTACTGGTCAGTGTGAGTAGAGAGCTGATCTGAGTTTCCCACACTGAGTCCTGTGTGCTGTGATCAATGCATTACAAAAGCTGCTCAGTGGACCATTAGTGACGGCTATTGGCTCTGTGTTGTACTAAAGACTGAGGCTGACATCACAGACCTTCTGGATTTTGGAGGGAAAGATCAGCACTGGCAAGATTATACTAACAAGATACACCTTTAAAAATATATATTCATCCTTTAATGGTATAAAACACATGATTTTGAGTACTCTGTTGAAAATTATTGTCTGTGATTTGTTTCATTATAAATCGACAAAGGGTTAACTTTTGTGTGCATAATTAGAATTGAGAGCTGTTCATTGTTTATCATACAAATCACTGAACTACATAAATTTACTGAATAAAACCAAGTCCATCATCATGATAGAAAAAGCCTATCATAACTTTGGTTAAATAAATTAGAATTTGCTTTATTTAATAATTATTGTATTTCCCTCCCACCATTCTATCCACTGAACAATAGAAGTGTGCCTATTCACCATAGAGACTCACAGGTGCTGGTGGGACTGATGAGGACACTAAACTGTGACTCTGCTCTCCAGAGCTTTCCCACACTTTTCCCATTGAGAGAGCTTCCACTAAACAATACAACTGTGCCTTGTTAAATGCTAATTCATCTCTACACAAGCAGTTCCTATCAAGCCCTTGGGGGTGAAGCTCAATACAGAGATATTTCTTAAGCAACAGATAAAGACTCACTGTTACAGAGAGTCAATTCAAGCTGTAAATGTATGTTTATACAAATAAATATAATGTTTTCAACCATGCCCCACAAAAAACCAGAATAAAAACATAACTAATTGCATTAATCTTGAAGAAGGGGCTGGTACTGCCTAAAAGTGCTTTCAAAATGCAAAAAAAAAATTCTTGAACATTTTTTAGACACATTTTTTAGCAGATTTCTAAATTCAAGACCCAAATAGTAAACATTAAATGTTGTGRGATTATCAGAAATATATCCATTGATTCCCCCATAGAGACCCAGACCCCCACTCTAGCCTCTGACAGTCCAGGGTAGAGGTCCCAGTCTATTGTCCCGTGAGTGAGTTCTCCTCGGTTTCCCACATTCTCTCCATTCACTGCTTTCAATGGAGGAACAATAGAAGTGTGTCTTATTACACATCATATTNCCTCTGACAGTCCAGGGTAGAGGTCCCAGTCTATTGTCCCGTGAGTGAGTTCTCCTCGGTTTCCCACATTCTCTCCATTCACTGCTTTCAATGGAGGAACAATAGAAGTGTGTCTTATTACACATCATATTAGCTATTGAGTTTGAGGCGCACAGCTGCTCTTAATGTTTAAAGCACTAAGATGACAGTGCTAGTTTTTGCCCAACACCTGGAATCAGTGATATATTATGACTAAACTAAAATAATTAAATATATCCTGAAACACTGAAAATACATTWATTTGAAACAGGTGCATCAATAAAAAATATATAAGTCATGTCTCCTAAGGAAGTCAGAATGATGATCACTTACATCTCTATAGTTCATTACACCTTTACTACAACAAGATATGATATGACTGTTATGTTTTATATAAAAACAATTACTGTAAAGTAATCATGTATGACTAGAAATGTCTCTTAACATTGATATTACTCTGTAGATTTTGAATGAAGCACCCAGAGGTACAAATTAATGTATTGATTCAATTGAGTGTTGCATTCCAATGCAGTTAATATCATTCTGTATAGTCTTGGGTGATTACTTTTATTGTTTTTGAATCAGCCACTTAATCTATGTGGAATTTCATAAATCAGTAATTTAACCATTTAATGATGTTGGAGGATTATCTTTGTCAAGAAAAGAATAAAGCAACAGACAAAAATATTTCATATTTCATATTTCGTATTTATTCAGAATGACTGAATGAGTCACATCATCAATAGCTTAATTTAAGGGAAAAATTTCAAGAGAAATAACGTGATTAAACATCACAACAAAAACTTGACCGAATCTCCAAGACATGATACTCTATCAGAGTATAGGATACACAGTTACTGTCTTTATGAAAGACAACAGAATTGTTCAAAATTAACAAGGGTTTTTCAATTAGACATTTGTTCTCCCATTTGCACTAAATACATTATTCAAATAATGTGAGCGACAGTTTCACAAATAAAGTATAATCTTAAAACAGGTCAAATACTGCTAATCACAGAGTGATGATAACAGGTATAATACCCAGTTTGGGTAAATAATCCTCCTGGAGGAACATTGATGCTGTAGCTCAAGTTGATCAACATGAAATATATAACTGATACATGCTTCACAGAAGATGCTCAATACAATGTCAATATGACTATATCACTACACAAATGTAGAGGTAAAAAAATTACTCTAATTTTTAGACCATAAAAACAGATTTTTCAAACACAATCACAAACAGATTGATGATATAGCATCCATGTTGGGTTAAAAGTTCTCATAGAGAACCATTCAAGTTATTGTTGATCATGAATATAAACACATTATCAACATAAGCAACATGTTTCACAAAACATAAAGGTTATGATGATTTCAATTAACACTACAAAAATGTAGTTTTCAAAGATCAGATTGTTTTCTTGGAAAAACGTTTTAACTTCAGTACAACTGAAATTAAATGTCTCAATCACAGCAAGACTTTTAAAAACTCCTGCATAAGCAGAAAACAAAGAAGATATTTACTTATACTCATTACTGTCCATGAAATGAATCTTAGACCAACATGGTCCATCCATTGTGTTTGTCTGAGTGGAGCTCCAGTCTGTAGGTCTCTACCAGGGCCTCCAGAGGGCGATGTTGACTGGACTCTTCTCTTTGCTGATGCTGTGCTGGGCTGGGGAGCTCAACTGAGGACGGTCACTCTCCCTCCTGTTCTTATCAGAAGATGGCTGCAGGCTCTGGAAGTGGCTCAGCAGGCTTCTCTGGGACTGTGTCTTCAGCTCATCTTTAGACAGGAAGTGAACAATCTCTTGGACACACCTGGAGTAACCCTGATTGACAGGTGCTGAGCAGGAGGAGGACTCACGGCTGAGTTCTGTCTGTCATTGCAGGAAGCACAAGCGGTCATCTCCAGGATATCGCTTTGCCAGCTTGGAGTCGGCTGCTGTTGAGGATCTCTGAACCAGGAGAGATTGAGCGCCTCCAATGCTTTGTTGATACGATCTCTGCATAACTTCTCCACCACTGGCCTTCTTAGCTGCAAGAACAGAAAGAGGAATCATTAATACGATTATTCTGGTGTGTGACATTATTGAATCAAATAAACAATCACCAATATACAACTGAATCAATGTTCATTGAATTTGATCTTCAATTTACCTTGTTTGTCAGAGTCAGGTGCTCCTTAGAGTAGATCATAGTTGAAGTGATTGATGTACCATGACTGGATCTCTGTGCGTAAGTCTGTGTAGAGAGAATCTGATCCCTACTCTCCATATATAGTCCCAAATCTGCATATGAATGTGTGGGCTGGCTTGTTGGAGTTTCTCACAGTGTGTAGCCAATGGAGAGCTTGGGAGGACAATGAGAGAGTGTGAGCTGCCAACTGCTCAGCGTTCTTATGCTGGGGAAAATGGTCACGTCTCAGGAACAGGTGGAGGGGTGGGTGATGAGAGTCGACTCACAAGCACTGTGTGAATCTGGAAAGTGGTGACCCCTAGAATCTGCTGCCGAGTTGGATCAATGACACTAACAGAGACACTCTCATATACAATTTACACGTGTGAGATACAGTCTCTAAAATTGTATAGGATTACAGCACATTATGCGAAAATGCTTGTTGCTACTAAAATGTATTTTAATTTTTATTAAAGTTTTTTACTGACAGTCTCTTGAGAATAGTATCAATCAGATTGCGAGTCATTCACCACTGATCTGGTCTCTAGCAATTACCTCAGTAATGCTGACTCCATCTAAGTGCCGAACAACTCTAGGTGATGATATCTTCGTCTGTCTACAGCCCTCAGTTTCATAGAAGCCCCAGGCAGAAAACTTCCCCTCTTGAGCTCGTACGCACAGCGGCTCCCTGCACAATGCTGAGCGTGCCCCAGTCACCACGCCCTCCTCTTCCTGAGCTGGAGGCCAAAGGACACACGGCTTCCCACACTTCGCATGCATGCGTCTGCTGAGGCCCTGACAACACATAGAATGGTTCTGCCATCACAAAGTCCCACTGGCTGTGCCCGATGCCACAGCAAGCAAAGGAGGGAATTGTTTATAACGGCAGTCTAGTACCTAACATGGCAGTGCTGTAAATACTTAAGTAGTACTTTAAAGTATTTGACTTAAGTAGTTTTTGGTGTTATCTTACTTATATACCTATTTATATTTTGAACAACTTTTACTTTTACTCACTACATTTCTAAAGAAACATAAAATTACTTTTTACTCCAACATTTCCCTACACCAAAACTACTCGTTACATTGAATCTTAACAGGACAGGAAAATTGTCAATTTCACGCACTATATCAGAAACATCCCTGTCATCCCTACGCCTTCTGATCTGGCGTCATCCCTTACTGCCTCCTGATCTAGGCGGTCATCCCTACTGCCTCTAATCTGGCGTCATCCCTATCTGCCTTATCTGGAGGACACAAACTAAAGCACAAATGCCTCCCTTTGCTAAATTATATCTGAGTTTGCGGTGTCCCCCTGACTTTCTGTAACATTTAAAAACAAGAAAATCCGCGCGTCTGCGATTTGCCTAATATAGAGATTTTGAAATTATTTATATACTTTCTTTACTTTTGATATGTAAGATATATTTTTTAATTACATTTACTTTATACTTAAATGTAAATTTTAAATCAAATACTTTAGACTTTACTCAAGTAGTATTTACTGAACTTCACTTGAGTCATTGTCTATTAATGTATTTTACTTTACTCAAGTAGACAATTTTGGTCTTTCTCCAGCCACTGCCTACAGCCCAAACTATCTGATCCAGTATAACTCCATTTGAAAACACTTTAAGGAATGCACAATTATTTTGACAAGATCTATTAATAAAGAAACTCTAAAATTAAGTCTATGTGTTACTATTACTATGAAGAGAAAAGTTTGACAAATTACCCCATATATGGATACGCAGGAAAGTTGATTATGTATCTCAACGTCAGCGGACCAAACGTTCCAATTAATATCAGCAAATAAGATTGCCTAGGTATCTATTTGATTCTTGACATACCAACTTACTGTAAAAAGGCCATCGGAGACATAGTACACACATAATATTTGTAATCTACGCACATATAGTTGGCTAGGAGCAAAAGACTTGTGGATCCTAGCATACGTCAATTTGCATTTTGATTTGTATCCAAAACTTAATCGGAACATGATTGTCTTGTACTCATGGCATAGACAGAGTTTCCCAGGACACTGTGGCCGACCTCTTTGCATTATGGCATAATAAAAAAACATCCCACCGTGCCTGTGAGAATCACATTATCTTCCCACTGACCATTCCGTCCCACCATCAGGAGCACTCTGATTGGCTGCAGAGCGTAGACAGCGCAGAAGGAGGCACATATATACAACGTGAGATGCAGAGCTCCCTAATGAAGACTCTCTAAGCTCAGCTGCCAAACAGCCGCAAACAAGCAGCAGAAACGAGGCGCTACCAAACACAAACTACTAGACCACCGTTCAACCTACCAAACACCACATCTACCACTTATTGACGAGCTGCAAAACTCAAGCGCCAACATCTGAAATGCCTGCCTACTTGACATCGTCTCAGAACCAGTTAGAACGTGAAGATTCAGCCACCATTAGGTAACATCTCAGATGAATTACATAAATACTTCCAGTTGTAGATGTTTGAACTAACTATGCAAACTCTGAGAGGAGAAGAGGTTCGCAATGATGTGTCTTGTGGTGTTCTTTTCAGGTGGTAAACCTCTCTCTGCGAGAGAGGAAGTGCCAGCCGGCGGATGTGGGAAACTAGAAAGATAGTATTGGAAAACCACCTCCAGAACGGATCCCTACATCTCCCATTTCTCCTATCTTGAGGAAAACGTGTCCTTTTCACTCCGCAAGAATGCACTTGCTGTGCACCACCGGGCTATTCCAAAATTCCAGGACATACTGCCGTCTCTTTCCCTCCCAAGCGAGACACTGTACCAGCTCGTGCTCTTTTTTAGAACAACTGAGTGAAGAGTCGGAGTGCAGTGTGAGTCGTCCATTCAAGCCTCAAGGACCCTGCTGACATCATTGACGTGGCCTTTATGGTATTCCCTTGAGAGCGCTGCTATAGATGATAGACCTGCAACTGATTGGCACACTGGATGCGCAACTACAGAGCAACATAGTTACAGATCGAATATAGTCCAAAATAAGATTCTTGTCTTAAATTACAGGCATTTTTGAAGCTTAGTTTGATTGTATTTCGAACTTGTCAAAATGATTGGAAAGCATTGCAGCATGTTTAGCAGTCGTACTCGCTCCTATCCTTTCTATGAGAAAGTCAACCTTAGGGATGCTTGTTTGTGATCCTCTGCTACCTGGTAGAGCAGAGCTGCGTTACTCTGATTGTAAACACTTTTCCTCAGATTCGATTACGCGGAGTGCTGATCTCCTCTTT
>NW_019949790.1:0-3121 GCF_002910315.2 Salvelinus sp. IW2-2015 | reverse complement strand
TTGGTTCTCAATTAGAGGCAGCTGTGGTTCATTGTCTCTGATTGAGAGCCATATTTAAGGCAGTCATAGGCATTGGGGTTTTGTGGGTAATTGTCTGTGTCTATGTTGCATGTTTGCACTTAGTCTTTGATAGCTTCACGTTCGTCTGTTTGTTGTTTTGTTTCGTTGTCCTTCTTCTAATAAAGAGAAGATGTATTTTCCACACGCTGCGCCTTGGTCCTCTCTCTCTCCCATTGACGATCGTGACAAACAGCTTACAGACGGTAGGCAATTAAGGTCGCAGTTATAAAAACGTAGGACACTAAAGAGCCCTTTCTACTGACTCTGAAAAACACAAAAAGAAAGATGCCCAGGGTCCCTGCTCATCTGCATGAACGTGCCTTAGGCATGCTGCAAGGAGGCATAAGGACTGCAGATGTGGCCAGGGCAATAAATAGCAATGTCCGTACTGTGAGACGCCTAAATCAAATCAAGTTTATTTTATATAGCCCTTCGTACATCAGCTAATATCTCGAAGTGCTGTACAGAAACTCAGCCTAAAACCCCAAACAGCAAGCAATGCAGGTGTAAGAGGGAGACAGGATGGACAGCTGATCATCCTCGCAGTGGCAGACCACGTGTAACAACACCTGCACAGGATCGGTACATCTGAACATCACACCTGCGGGACAGCTACAGGATGGCAACAACAACTGCCCGAGTTACACCAGGAACACACAATCCCTCCGTCAGTGCTCAGACTGTCCGCAATAGGCTGAGAGAGGATGGACTTAGGCTTGTAGGCCTGTTATAAGGCAGGTCCTCACCAGACATCACCGGCAACAACGTCACCTATAGGCACAAACCCACCGTCGCTGGACCAGACAGGACTGGCAAAAAGTGCTCTTCACTGAGGAGTCGCCGTTATGTCTCACCAGGGGTGATGGTCGGATTCATGTTTATCGTCGAAGGAATGAGCATTACACCGATACCTGTACTCTGGAGCGGGATCGATTTGGAGGTGGAGGGTCCGTCATGGTCTGGGGCGGTGTGTCACAGCATCATCGGACTGAGCTTGTTGTCATTGACGGCAAACTCAATGCTGTGCGTTACAGGGAAGACATCCTCCTCCCTCATGTGGTACCCTTCCTGCAGGCTCATCCTGACATGACCCTCCAGCATGACAATGCCACCAGCCATACTGCTCGTTCTGTGTGATTTCCTGCAAGACAGGAATGTCGGTGTTCTGCCATGGCCATCGACGAGCCCGGATCTCAATCCCATTGAGCATGTCTGGGCCCTGTTGGATCGGAGGGTGAGGGCTAGGGCCATTCCCCCCAGAAATGTTTGGGAACTTGCAGGTGCCTTGGTGGAAGAGTGGGGTAACATCTCACAGCAAGAACGGGCAAATCTGGTACAGTCCACAAGGAGGAGATGCACTGCAGTACTTAATGCAGCTGGTGGCCACACCAGATACTGACTGTTACTTTTGATTTTTACCCCCCCTTTGTTCAGGGACGGCTCTGACGCTGGTCGGATGTGGAAGGGCTTGAAAACTATTATGGACTACAAAGGGAATCCTAGTCACGAGCTGCCCAGTGATGCGAGCCTACCAGATGAGCTAAATGCCTTTAATGCTCGCTTTGAGGCCAGCAACACTGAAGCATGCATGAGAGCACCAGCTGTTCCGGACGACTGCGTGATCACGCTCTCTGTAGCCGATGTGAGCAAGACCTTTAAAAAGGTCAACATTCACAAAGCCAGACGGATTAGCAGGACATGTACTCAAAGCATGCGCAGACCATCTGTCAAGTGTCTTCACTGACATTTTCAAACAGACCACCATAGTCCCTTTGCCCAAGATAGCGAAGGTAACCTGCCTAAATGATTACCGCACAGTAAAACTCACGTTGGTAGCCATGAAGTGCTTTGAAAAGCTGGTCATGGCTCACATCAACACCATGATGCCGGAAACCCTATACCCACTCCAATTCACATACCGCCCCAACAGATCCACAGATGACGCAATGTGAATCTCACTCCACACTGCCCTTTCACACCTGGACAAAAAGAACACCTATGTGAGAATGCTGTTCATTGACTACAGCTCAGCTTTCAACACCATAGTACCCACAAAGTTCATCACTAAGCTAAGGACCCTCGGACTAAACACCTCGCTCTGCAACTGGATCCTTGACGGGCCGCCTCCAGGTGGTAAGGGTAGGCAACAACACATCTGCCACACTGATACTCAACAATGGGGCCCCTCYGGGGTGTATGCATAGTACRCTCCTGTACACCCTGTTAATCCACGACTGCGTGGCCAAGCATGACTCCAACACCATCATTAAGTTAGCTGACAACACAACAGTGGCAGGCCTGATCACTGACAAGGATGAGACAGCCTATAGGGAGGAGGTCAGAGACCTGGCAGTGTGGTGCCAGGACAACAACCTCTCCCTCAATGTGAGCAAGACAAATTAGCTGATCATGGATTATAAGAAAAGGAGCGCTGAACAGCCCAGTACATCACTGGGGCCAAGCCTCCTGAAATCCAGGACCTACAGTACCAGTCAAAAGTTTGGACTCACCTACTCATTCAAGGGTTTTTCTTTATTTTGACTATTTTCTACATTGTAGAATAATAGTGAAGACATGAAAACCATGAAATAACACTAATGGAATCATGTAGTAACCAAAAAAAGTTTMAAACAAATCAACATATATTTTATATTTTAGATGCTTCA
Source organism: Salvelinus sp. IW2-2015 (assembly GCF_002910315.2). NCBI lineage: Eukaryota > Metazoa > Chordata > Actinopteri > Salmoniformes > Salmonidae > Salvelinus > Salvelinus sp. IW2-2015. Next base: position 395 of record NW_019949790.1, on the reverse strand, counting down.
AAGTAGCCACCCTTTGCCTTGATGACAGCTTTGCACATTTTTGGCATTCTCTCAACCAGCTTCACCTGGAATGCTTTTCCAACTGCCTTGAAAGACTTCCCACATGTGCTGAGCACTTGTTGGCTGCTTTTCCTTCACTATGCCGTCCAACTCATCCCAAACCATCTAAATTGGGTTGACTTCGGGTGATTGTGGAGGCCAGGTCATCTGATGCAGCACTCCATRGCTCTCCTTATTGGTCAAATAGCCCTTACACAGCCTGGAGGTGTGTTGGGTCATTGTCCTGTTGAAAAACATATGATAGTCCCACTAAGCCCAAACCAGATGGGATGGCGTATCGCTGCAGAATGCTGTGGTAGCCATGCTGGTTAAGTGTGCCTTGAATTCAAAATGAA
>NW_019949789.1:0-9943 GCF_002910315.2 Salvelinus sp. IW2-2015 | reverse complement strand
TGATCCACAGCTCACACACACACACACACACACACACACACATCACAAACACGCAAACACACGCAAACACACACACACACACCCTTTCCGTCGTTCTGGCTGTATGAGTGGGCCTTGTGAGGTATGGAAAGTAGGAGAGGGGTTTTGCATACAAGTGTCCACTAACTCTTCCACTGCCTGGAGACTAGTTTGTGTGTGGTGTGTTGGTGTGTTGTGTGTGTGTGTGTGTGTGTGTGTGTGTGTGTGTGTGGTTGTGTGTGTGTGTGTGTGTTGTGTGTGTGTGTGTGTGTGTGTGTGTGTGTGGTGTGTGTGTGGGTGTGTGGTGTGTGGTGTGTTGTGTTGTGTGTGTGTGTGTGTTTTTAGCACAAATGCTGACTGTTTACTAACAGTCAGCATTTGTTACCTTCTTCAATTTGCCCAAGGAACCAGATCTATATACTTCATTCATTGGATCATCAACTAGATCCGGCTGATTTTCTTCCTTGAGCGGGATGGTTGGGGGACCGGAACAATATTACGAATCATTTGACTGCAAATTATCTGCAAGAATCCCAAACAGATATACCCTTTCACTAAAACATAAATCATACTAAAACAATTTATTTTTTAATCGTATTACTTTTATATACGATCACGCGTCTCTCTGTATTATGCGTGGGAATTCTCTGGAAACAGTATTTCTTAAATTAAATTCACTTGGAGCTAATCTCCTGGTGTTTTTGTTATGTCCAACAATTAAAAACATGTTTTTAAATGTTTTTTCTTATTCTCAGAATATTTGTCCAAATAAAACCACCATCTGCATGCTGCCAGTTGGGAACCCTGCTGTACGACATAGAATACGTGTTTAATACTGTATATTTCATAGGTCTACGTCCCAAATGTACCTATCCCTATTTAGTGCTCACTACATTTGACCAGCGGTTCTCAGAGGGAATAGGGTTCCATTTGGAACGTCTGCTCTCATCAGACTAATGTGTGTTACCGACCGGACAGGTATGACAGGGGTTTTAATGGTGTCTGTCTGTCTGTCTGTCTGTCTGTCTGTCTGTCTGTCTGTCTGTCTGTCTGTCTGTCTGTCTGTCCTGTCTGTCTGTGTGCGTTCTCTGTCTGTCGTCTGTCTGTCTGTCTGTCTGTCTGTCTGTCTGTCTGTCTGTCTGTGTCTGAGACCAGAAATGTAGGTCAACTACAACCTGCTCGTGTGATCGTCTGTTGCTGTCTAGCGGCGGGTGGTCTGGAATGTCTGGTACTATGTTGAGAGAGCCAGAGATGCCTCAGGCGGGAGCCGTAATTGACTATACACTCTATGCAGCGCTCTTGACGTAGCAGATCAGTACGTCATGACGTCAGTATCGGCCTTGGCACTCTCTCTCTCTTTTGAGTAGAAGAAGGAAGCTCCGGTATGACATCTTCACTCTCCTGCCAGCTAGGGGGAAATAAATCAACAACAAGCTATCATGGTCCAAACACACTAAGACAAAAACCTATTCCCCCTCAGGAGACTGAAAAKATTTGGCATGGGTCCTCAGATCCTCAAAAGGTTCTACAGCTGCACCATCGAGAGCATCCTGACCGGTTGCGTCACTGCCTGGTATGGCAACTGCTTGGCCTCCAACCGCAACGCACTACAGARGGTARTGCGTACAGCCCRGTACATCACTGGRGCCAAGCTTCCTGCCATCCAGGACCTCTATACCAGGCGGTGTCAGAGGAAAACYCCCCCAAAATTGTCAAAGACTCCAGACACCCAAGTCATAGWCTGTTTTCTCTGCTACCGCTTGGTGTGTTAACTGCTGACTGCTTGCAGGATTGATGACCTTTTACTGCAGTGGGCTGAATCAGGGTCACAGAGTATTGATTGRTAGTCTTWAACAAATCTACATTGAAACAAAAGTATAYACCTCACACACATGGTTATGGGCTTAAAGAAGAMCYCTGTACCATGTCAGATATAGAGTTGAAATGTCTTACATGTTGAGTTTGTACCTGTACTATGTCAGATATAGAGTTATACATGTTGAGTTTACTTCCTAGTATTACACTTGATATACATCACAGAAGACTGAAAYATAACAGGATTTTCGGCTGCATTATTTTTATTAATCTTTAATAATTGTAAAATTATGAAAATGTTTTTAACATTCCACCCATGAGGTCACTAGGTCATGTTGACTGCAGGAAACAGGAAACAGGAAACACACTACGGGGCAATTTGTGAGTGTTTTTCGTAATCAGCGGCTGTACGGGAGGGGGTGTGGTTTCTCCTCTCCTAGGCAATCAACAATTACTRCCCGGGGAGGTGTGTTCTTCATCTTCGCAAGCCAATTAGCAATCAGTATTAGTACTTCAGTCTCCTCTGTTTTTCTCAGCGGCAGCTGTAAGCGGCGGTTCTCGTCGCGAAAATAAGACCGTCACCAAAACAAAGAAGGTGCACAAGTTGTTCTGCAAGATTTACGAGAGGAAGGAATATCATTCTGTCACTTGATTATCTCACCTCGTTATTTACACATTATCTCATTTTGCTCTTTAAAAGCTTTGTCAATGATGTGTGTGTTTTCTATACTTTTTTGCTTCTGTCCCTGTGAGCTTTACAGAYGCTCCCCAACCCCCCTTGGTTGCAACCCTTTCTAATTTAGCGCGCAAAACACATGTGGAATTCCGGGTCTCTGGCAGCGTTTGGAACTGACAAGTTCATCTTGACATTTTGGCCCTGATTGGAGACATGGATCACCCCAGAGAACATCGGTACTCCAGCTGCTCTCTCTTCGTCTGATTATATTTTCTCTCAGAGTCCGAGAACATCTGGTTGTCACGGTGATGGCACAGGGCTCCTCATTCCTCCTAAATGGAGACTCTTTTCTCCCCCTCTCTCTCACCTGTCCATCTCCTCTCTCTCTCTCTCACCTGTCCATCTCCTCTCTCTCTCTCTCACCTGTCCATCTCCTCTCTCTCTCTCACCTGTCCATCTCTTGATTTGAATTCCATGCTGTCACTTATTCACTCAAGCTTAACGTTGTTGTCATCTATCGCCCACCAGATGCCCTTAGAGTTCCTCAATGAGCTAGACACCTTGATAAGCTYAATTACTGACCAGCAGGGTCAAAGAATAATATACTGGAACAGCAGCATGGCCAGGTGGACTGGGGACAGCAAGGAGGTAAGTGTGAGTAAGGATGACAAAGGCAGAGAGAGTGGTACCGTTTACAAGGAATTTATTCCTTCACACGGTAATATGGGGAAAAGGGTCTGGACGGAACCAAAGCAAAGAAAGTAAATGTCAAAGCCCCCCCTCTCCTACCTTACCTGCCTACCCACTACTCATCTAACTTAGCACCACCTGGAGCGCTAACCAAAATACAGGGGGTGGTCCGCCCAGGTCTTACCTAGTGTGCCTAGACAGTGAATATACTACGGGTATATGTATGCCYGCGGGCCTCTTGCCTAAGCACTCCCWARGTGCCTTCCCCTTCCCCCCTGGGAACAAATGAAACAGAATAAMACAAACAACTTCAATAATCAAAACACTGTGTCCTATTGACACACAACAGACATAACCAATCAACCAATACAGGACACACTAATCWTCTCCCTCTGAGAACAACCAACACAGTATATCACCCTCAGCCATCAGCCTCAGCCATCAGCCTCCTCCCTCAGCCATCAGCCTCATCCCTCAGCCATCAGCCTCCTCCCTCAGCCATCCGCCTCCTCCCTCAGCCATCAGCCTCAGCCGTCAGCCTCCTCCCTCAGCATCAGATCTTCCTTCTGAGCAACAGAACACTGGTTTTTATATAGCTTCAGAAGGCATTGGTAATTGGAGACAGCTGGTAATTGGGGTCAGCTCTCCAATTAGCCATGGAGTTGACCAATCAGCTGCTTGGGGGGGATTTCAGGAAGCCATCCTGAAATACACACCTAACAAACCACAACACGGAAACTGGGGAACGTAACACGGATGACACTCACTACTTTTCTACTTTCCCCCTTCTGATACCCAGGTGGCGACACACATCTCTGCGTGCCTGGCAGATATCTTCGTTTGGAGGTCGGCCCACCACCTCTAGCCTCCACAAGACGGAGCTGCACTTCCTCCCGGGTAAGGCCTGCCCACTCAAAGACCTCACCATCACGGTTAACAATTCCACGTCGCCCAACCAGAGTGCAAAGTCCCTTGGTGTGACCCTGGACAACACCCTATCGTTCTCTGCAAACATCAAAGCAGTGACTCGCTCCTGCAGGTTCATGCTCTACAACATCCGTAGTGTACGACCCTACCTCACACAGGAAGTGGCGCAGGTCCTAATCCAGGCACTTGCCATCTCCCGTCTGGACCGCTGCAACTCGCTGTTGGCTAGGCTAATAAGTCAGAGCAAACTTAGTTAGCTATACTGCCTGATACTAGTGATGGTGTCCTAAATCTGCATATTGTTTGTGCAACAGTATCTTCTAAATCAAAGAGGAATAGGAGAAGCATGAATATGTTAGCGACATGAAGTAGCTAAGAAAACATTTAATGTAGCCAAAGATCATAGGGTCCCCTAAACACTGACCAACACTTAGGTTCCTACCGTGTCACAATAACTCCTTCCTGACATTTTCATTCGTTGTGTTATTATGTTTATTCTAACTATAGAATTAGAACAATCATTCTATTTCCATGATTCCAACACCCATATGTTTTGATATATATCACAAGTCAAATTGCAAGTGCAACATTTTGTTTAAAATAAAGCCTAGATTGTTTGCCCATAGTGAAAATGATTCTTAGGGATAGCCCCCTTCAGGGCCAGTAGCTCAGGCCCTGAAGCAAGGATATGCATATTCGTGGTACCATTTGAAAGGAAACACTTTGAAATTTGTGGAAATGGGAATTGAATGTAGGAGAATATAAAACAATAGATCTGGTAGAAGAAAATAGAAAGAAAAAACCAACCAGCCTTTTTCTACCACCATCTTTGAAATGCAAGAGAAAGGTCAGAGTTATAGCTATCACTCTGGTTGTAATTCCGATAGTGTCCACAAGATGGCAGCAGTGTATGYAGAAATGAGTGAACATCAAKACTTTTAGAKTGAAGTCCCCAGGTGCATTTGAGCGAATCGTGAAGGGGACATTCGCATTCACAATACATTTTTCTGCAAGAATATCGTCAAATCTGTACACTTGRACTTTGATTTAGCTTTCCAAGTATTAGTAGCCATATTATAWGTTCAACATTTGCAACAAAAAAACAGTTTTCATAACTTCATAACTCTGAATATCCTTATAATTGTTGTCCAAAATGAAAAGGCATGCTGTTGTATAAGGTTAGTAGCTACATTTTACGACATATACACGGTTTTCGGCTAGCTAGCTAGCTTTGTTTGATCCCGATTGGTGCTTATTTGACAAAGATACAGTCGTTCAAGTGATAACCGCCCACGACACCATGAAGGCGTCGCTCTCTGACCAAATATGGTGTCCTATAGGATATACTACACCCCTAATGATAACGTGAAGTCTTGTTACCTTCTAGGATCTCTGAGGAATAGATATGATWTGACTCGTTGAAACAACGTTTAGAGTGAGATATTCACAGATTCCTTTCTTTGCAAATTGAACGAGTGGAAATACAAAATCGATCGCGCATGCTATATGGACCTTTTTAGGATATGAAAAAAGGACTTTATCTAACAAAACGACACTTCATGTTATCTCTGGGACCCTTTGGATGATAAATCAGAGCAAGATGATTAGAAAAATACCGCAATGTGATATTTTGGCCACATCGCCCAACCCTAATCTTCGGGCTCTCGTCAATTCACCTTTTCCATTCGCTTATGGACTTCAGTGCTCAACACAACAGCTGTCTGTGACCAGCCGAAAGAAACTCCAAGCCAAACCTTTATATCATAACCGCTAACCGCTACACAGCCTACATCGTTTTCACCGTATAAGCTAACGCCATAGTCCACATAGCTACTAGAACTACGCGTTAGTAAACCCACAATCCAATCCATGTGTACAATCACGCAGTACAGTGTACAGCAAGCAGTTTAGCAGTTACACCGGCGGGCCCCGGTGGCAATACATTTATAAAACCGAAAGCACACCTTGACTTGGAAGAGTTTCAGTGTTGGATAGCCTTAACCAGCTAGGTAACATAAGTAGGATAACTTAGCTGCATTAGCTAGTTAAGTATGTGAAAGATATAATAGTGAGAAAAAAAATACAACGAAATTATAGCTCTCTCTGTCTCTGTCTCTGTGTGTCTCTCTGCTGCTTCTTCTTCTATTGTTTTTGTATTTGTTCAAAACTGTTCAACTATTGTCTTTCTCTCTCGTTTTGAGTCCACTAGTGCTAGCTAGCTGTAGCCTATGCTTTCAGTAGTAGATTTGTTATCTGACCCTTTGATTGGATGGACGACATGTCAGTTCATGATGCAAGAGCTCTGATAGGCTGGAGGACGTCCTCCGGAAGTTGTCATAATTGCTGTGTAAGTCTATAGAAAGGGGGTGAGAACCATGAGCCTCCTAGGTTTTGTATTGAAGACAATTGAAGACAATGTACCCAGAGTAGGACAGAAGCTAGATGTCCTCCGGCTACACCATGTTGCTACCCTACAGAGTGCTGTTGAGGCTACTGTAGACCGTTGCAAAACGGTGTGTTTTAATACGTTTTGTACACACACACTCTTTTGTCGGTTCATGTGCATGCTGAGCCCGAGAGCGGCATAAACGGACACACAGACACCCTGTCTCCTGAGAAGTCGATAGTGGAATGAACACAGACACAGACACGCACGCGCCTAACGCCGCGCGCATCACACACACACACACACCACACACACACACACACACACTCCCTGTCTCCTGAGAAGTCGATAGTGGCATAAACACAGACACGACGGACGCACGCACGCGCATGCGCACACACACACACACAACACACACACACAACACACACACACACACACACACACACCAACACACACACACACCACACACACACACACACACACACACACACACACACACCACACACACACACACACACCCTGTCTCCTGAGAGGTTGGTGTACATGACCCATTACCTCCAGCAGCCTCTGGGTGTCATTACCCAGACTGCACTCTTCCACACATACGCGTGTAAACACTTCGGCCCAGTAAAACAACAGAATGACACCCTGTCGCCACGACAACTCCCCTGGTCGCCATGACGCATGTGCCAGTCAATCAGAAAGGACACATTCCAAAATGTGAACAACATCCAAGTTGTATTTATTTATTTAGAAATTAAAAAATTCCAATCTACCTGCATTACTCTACATTCACATTACATTCAGTATCAACAGATCCATCCAGGGCAGGGGCAACCAGGGTCAAGGCACAAGCACAGATCCCCCAACCAGACGAATTGGGGACCCGAACCAGCGACCTCTCGGCCACCGGCCAAAGCTCCTAACCGGCCAGGCACCAACATTCCAAGACCCCCCCCCACAGTTCCCTCGGAGCCGCCCTCAACCATCCAATCCTCCGAAAAACTCCCCCTCCACTACCCGCCCCCAAACCCCCCTTCATCTCCAAGCCAACCAAAACCACCACCACAAGCATCAACAAACCAACAAAAAAAGAACAACAAAAAAAGAACAAAAGAGAAAAAACAAAGAAAACAAAACAGCTGGAACCGTTTCAGTGCATGTCTGGCACTATTTACATGTGTGTCGTGTGTGTTGGTGTGTGTGTGTGCATATGTACACGCTTACATTCACTTGCGTGGCATCAGCCTCAGACAAACAGGCATTGAATGTAAAACGTCTTTTTAGTCAAACTTATTTTTTATTTTTTTTGGACTGTCATTTTTACTTATATCTTTGACCGTCATTCTAAACTCGCCAGCAACTTCACTCCCACTTGTCTCTAGTTCCACATCCCAACTTCAGTTTCCCTCAGCTCATACCAACCTTCAGTTCCTCAGCCCATCCAACCTTCAGTTCCTCAGCCATCCTAACCTCAGTTTCCTCAGCTCATCCCAACCTTCAGTTTCCCTCAGCCCATCCAACCCTCAGTTCCCTCAGCCATCCTAACCTTCAGTTTCCCTCAGCCCATCCTATACTTCAGTTTCCCTCAGCTCATCCTAACCTTCAGTTTCCTCAGCCATCCTCAACCTTCAGTTTCCCTCACCCATCCTAACCTTCAGTTTCCCTCAGCCCATCTAACCTTCAGTTCCCAGCCCATCTCTTAACTTCAGTTCCCTCAGCCCATCCTAACTTCAGTTCCTCAGCCCATTCCAACCTTCAGTTTCCCTCAGCCCATCCTAACCTTCAGTTTCCCTCAGCCATCCCACCTTCAGTTTCCCTCGGCCCATCTAACCTTCAGTTCCCTCAGCCCATCCCAACCTTCAGTGTCCTCAGCCCATCTCAACCTTCAGTTATTAGCTCACCATCCCAACCTTCAGTTCCCTCGGCCATCCAACTATCTCTGCTGGCTATCCTCTTCGGATTTATACTCACCATACATATTTTAACTCTTGGAATATAGGGGTGCTGTTCCGCATTAGCATTTTGGGTCTCCAAATTAAACTGCCTCGTGCTAAATTCTTGATCGTACAATATGCATATTATTGTTATTATTGGATAGAAAACACCTTCTAGTTTCTATAGAAGTTGGAATTTTGTCTCTGAGTGGTACAGAACAATATCTCAGCACTTTTCATGACAGGGGTCAGATTTCAGAAATTTTTACCCTGATCTGGAGTCTGTTTTTAAGGCGACAGTGAATGCTATGAAGAAACCGACACTGCCTACGTCTTCCTCTGGGTGTCTGTACGTATCACGTTTTAATGGAGTCTATTGCACAATCCCAGCCCATATAAAACACACAAAACGTGGATGACTCTCTCTCTCTCCGCGCGCCACAAGCAAGATGGACATCGGACCTCCTCATTCCAAATCGTTGTTTAACTAGTTATATTTCTCCGTCATGTTTTCAGTCGTTATAGTTGTTATAAAACATCATAATGTAGTTAATTTGAACCGTTTATAGCAATTTATTCCGTTTAGTGCGATTTTGAGGAATTTCTTTGTTGTGCACTCTGAAACTTTGGACACGTTTTGGGGTCCCGTCGATCGTTAGTGATATTTCGAAGGACAGAGGACATCTATCGACCAAAAGACGTTTATAATAGAAAGGATACATTGCCAAGAATCTGATGAGAACAGCTCAAAGTAAGCAATATTTAATATGATAAATCGTTGTTCTGTCGAAATATTTTAAACGCATATTTCGCCATTTGTTTGGTATAGCTCACTTGGCGAACCCTGTATTGAAAAGTAAGGATAATTTTAAAAATAAATCAGCGGTTGCATAAAAAAATTTGTCTTTCGATTCCTGTCAACCCTGTATTTTTTAGTCAAGTATATGATTAGCTTTCGATTAACTAGATCATCTGAAAGCTGACGTTCCTCATTTTGAGGCTTAGTTGTGACTATTTCCATTGTATAACCACGTTTTGTATGGCTAAATATGCACCTTTTCGAACAAACTGTATATGTATGTTGTAAAATGATGTTACAGGAGTGTCATCGAAGAATTCTGAGAAGTTAGTGAAAAATTATATATTTTGCGGTGATTACGTATAGCGCTCTTGGCTGAATCGAATCTCTGGTAACGTTTGCACATGTGTATGCTAACTTATCGATTTATTGTGTTTTCGCTGAAAAACGCTTAGAAAATCTGAAATATGGTCTGAAATCACAAGAACTGGGTCTTTCCATTGCTATGCTTTGTCTATTTTATGAAATGTTTTATAGATGTAAATTGGTCATACACGTTGCTCTATCTAGTAATTCTAGTCGATTTGTGATGGTCGGTGCAATTGTAACTGTGATTTCTACCTGAAATATGCACTTTTTTCTACACAAAAACTATCCTATACCATGAATATTTATCAGACTGTCATCTGAAG
>NW_019949788.1:6105-9946 GCF_002910315.2 Salvelinus sp. IW2-2015 | reverse complement strand
ACCTCCTGTCTGTTCATGTCTGTCTGTCTGGTCTGCTGTCTGTCTGCTGCTGTCTGTTCGTCCTGTTCTGTCATTGTCTGTCTGTCTGTCTGTCTGGTCTGTTGCTGTTGCTGTCGGTGTCTGTCATGTCTGTCTTCTCTGTTCTGTCTGTCTGTCCGATCTGTTGGTGTCTGGGCTGTCTGTCTCTACAGAAGGAGGCCTCTGCTGACTGTTCTGTCTGTGCTCTCTAACTCTGTCTGTCTGTCTGTTCCTGTCTGTCTTCTGTCCTGTCTGTCTGATCCTGTCTGTCTGTCTGTTCTTGTCTTGTCTGTCCTGTCTTGCTGTCTCTCGCAGTAAGGATGGCCCTGTCGTTGTCTGTCTGTCTGTTCTGTCTGTCTGGTCTGTTCTCTCCGGGAGCCTCTGTCTTGATCTGTCTGTCTGTCTTAGTCATGTCTGTCTTGTCTTGTGTCTGTCTGTTGTCTGTCTTGAAGGTGCCTGTGTCTGTCTGTCTGTTCTGTCTGTTCCATAAACCCCCAACCCTGTCTTGTCTGTCTCTCTCCATAAACACACCAAACCCTGTCTGTCTGTCTGTTCTCTCCTGTCTGTCTGTCTGTCTTCCTGTCTGTCTGTCTGTCTCTCCAACACCCAAACCTGTCTTGTCTGTCTCTCCAAAACACCCAAACCCTGTCTGTCTGTCTCTTCCCAAAACACCGCAAAAACCTTGTCTGTCTGTCTCTCCAAAACAAAAGTCCCTCAGCCTTGGACAGATGAACACTTGGTGTGAAGTTGGCCTTTAAATCGTGTTATCTGTTGCAGACGTGTGAGGCCCCTCTGTGCCCTAGGAGACCCTGAGTTTTAATGGTTGGTTGGAGTGGCCTCGCTTCTTCTGAAGAGTCTCCATGACTGACACACTTGGCAGTGTTGTTGTAGGATGCCATCAAATCAAAGTTTATTGGTCACGTACACAGATTTTCAGATGTTAATGCACTGGCAGGGAAATGCTTGTGTTTCTAGCTCCAACAGTGGAGAAATATCGAGCGATACAAGACAATACACACATTATCAGAAAAAAATTAAATATCAGAAATATCAAAATGAGCAATGTCATCGTCCTGAATATATATATATATATATTTACAGAACATTTGTAAAGTATTCAGTCCATTTTTCCACATTTTGTTACATTACAGCCTTATTATAAAACGTATTAAATAAATAAAAATCCACGTCAATCTTCACACAATACTACATAATGACATAGCAAAACAGGTTTTACATTTTTTTATAATCATTTTTTTACTCTTATTATATAATAAAAAACCTAAGTACATAAGTGTTCAGACCCTTTGCTATGAGAATAGAAATTGAGCTCAGGTGCATCCTGTTTTCATGGATCATCCTTGAGATGTTTCTATAACTTGATTGGAGGACACTTGTGGTAAATTCATCTGATTGGACATGTTTTGGAAAGGCACATGCCTGTCTATATAATGTCCCACAGTTGATAGTGCATGTCAGAGCAAAAACCAAGACATTAAGTCGAAGGAATTTTCCGTAGAGCTCCGAGACAGGATTGTGTCGAGGCAGAGATCTGGGGAAGGGTACCAAAAAATGTCTGCAGCATTGACATTTGGAACCATCAAGACTCTTCCTAGAGCTGGCCGCCCGGCCAAACTGAGCAATCAGGGGAGAAGGGCCTTGGTCAGGGAGGTGACCAAGAACCCGATGGTCACTCTGACAGAACTCCAGAGTTCCTCTGTGGAGGTGGGAGAACCTTCCAGAAATGTTAACAATTGTTAAATTACGAGCATAGGTGTTTTAACCACGGAAAAAGACAGGGAACCTACATTTTCAGATATTATACGTTTCTAATTTTGCAAGTTAAAACGTACTGTTAGCTGGTTCGCTAGCTGYCGTAACATGTATGATCTGTGTAGTAATTTATTAGTATCTCAGAAAGCCATTTTGTATTGCTAGTTACAGCCCAACGTTAGCTAGCTAGCTAACATTGAACCTAGTTGGTTAGCTTTAGCTACCTACAGATTCATGCATGGTACATGGTAGTATGGGGTAAGGATTATGAGTCTAAACAAAATACTCCACTATGCCAGTAACCATTTCCCTGTACCATTTACACATTCTGTATCCTGTGCATGTGACAAATAAACGTTTATTTGATATAGTGTGTGTTTTCAAGAGACGGTAATGACCTGCACCAAAGTCAGATTAAGATGTAGGCCAAGGACTGGATAAAGTKTATTTTTAAAACTACTTTTTGCTCCAGTAGGTGTAACAAAACATTCACGGGCCATTTTCTCAAAAGTAGGGTTACAACTTTATCAATGTTAAAAACATAATTACTTTCCCATTGCTCCTCAATTGCAGTGTATTATATACAAMGTTCTAGCTCTGAGTCTCTACATTTACGAATGTAAAAAACACAATTTCACATTTTTCTAGGACCAAAACAAGGTGGTGGGTCACGTGTAGTTCAGTTACCTTCACTTGATTGGGTACTGGAACAATGGTGGCCATCTTGAAACAAGTGGGGACGACAGACTGGGATAGGGAGAGATTGAATATTTCGGTAAACACTCCAACCGGCTGGTCTGTGCATGATCTGAGGACTCGGCTTGGGATGCKGTCTTGGCCAGCAGCCTCGCGAGGGTTAACGCGTTTGAAAATCTCACGGAGATGGAGAGCCTTACWGTCCTTGTGAGTGGGGGCTCCCGGGAACAGCTCTGTGTTATTCTCCTCAAAAGCAGGTGYAGAAGGTGTTCGTCACCATAGYAACAACATTCTCTATGCACTTCCTGATAAACGCAGTGACCCGAGTCAGTGTAATTGTCAAAACACGCCATCAAAACAATCTTGCAGCATAGATTCCAATTGGAAATTCAACCTATGGTGCCTCCTGTTCAAATTTTTTTCCTATAGGCTGCATCAGGATGGAGGCGTGATCTGATTTTCCAAAGGGAGGCCTTGCGCAGCCTTGTAGGCAACATTCCTCCTGAGTTAGTGAATAAATCTAGGAAGCCAAGGAATGGTATAAACTCCCTCCTAACGTCCTTGTGTTTTCCCTTGACCCCCCCTCTATAGCACCCGTCGTAACAAGGAATTTTCTGCCGTCCTTGCATTTCTGTCTTCTCGTTCCGTTGCAACTAGAAACAGTCAAGTTCTCTAGTCAATTCATCTTTCCTTTTCCTTCTTCGTTGTGTGAAAGAAAATCAGTAGAGAAGTGACATGGGATTTTTCTCGTCCTAATTTTGCGTTTTGAGATGAGGCTGAGATGACGGAAAAATGCGAGGAATCAGGTAAGATGACAATTAAGAAAAGCAAGGACGACTAACTGCTTTCATAATAATAATATTATTGAGGAAGGTACTGAAGGAGTGATGTGTGGTGTGTTAGTAGCGTCACATGTCTCTCCCTCTGTACTCCCTCTCCTGTCTCTCCCTCTCCCTGATACGTCCCCCTCTTCCCGGGTCTCATCCCTCTCCCTGTCTCACGCCCTCTCCCATGATCGTCTCCCTCTCCCTAGTTCTTCCCATCTCCCTAGATCATCCCCGATGATCCCTCGTCTTCGTTCCACTCTCCCATGAGTCTCGTCCCGTCTCCCTGATTCACCCCACCTCTCCCACTGTCTCTCCCTCTCCCTTGTCTCTCTCCCTGTCTCTCTCCCTGTCTCTCCCTCTCCCATGTCTGCTCCCCTCTCAACATGTCATCCGCCCTCTGCCCTGTCTCTCCCTCTGCCCTGTCTACCTCCTCTCACCTGTCCTCCCTTGGGACATGCTGCTGGTCATTGGTAGCAAATAGTCCTGATAGTGGTAAGGGACCCTTGTCCTATTCCTCCTCTGTCGGA
>NW_019949788.1:3720-6080 GCF_002910315.2 Salvelinus sp. IW2-2015 | reverse complement strand
CTCTCCATGTCTCCCCCTCTCCCTGTCTCTCCCTCTCCCTGTCTCCTCCTCTCCCTGTCTCTCCCTTGGGACATGCTGCTGTCATTGGTACATGTCCTGTAGTGTAGACCCCTTTACTTTCTTCTGAGAAAGACATAAAGAGTTAGCCTTAAGCCACATCTCTACCAACTGGTGACCTTGTTTGGTTAACACTATATAGCTGCCAGGGTTTGATGCCCCCATTCTCCACCGAGAACAGCTTTTTTGACTTCTACATTTTAAAACAGGCCATTTCCTGTATGTCATTTGTAAGGTTCTGCTGTTGATCACACCCACTGGCCTCCAGCCTGACACTGGGCGTATGGTACATCCCGACAATCCCGCTGTTCTCCTTCACTACTTCCCACAAAACTAAAAAGCATTGGATTAGTGAAAGGCACGTGCCGGAGTTTGAGTTTCCAACCGTGTTTCTATACCGGTGAAAAGAAAGGGAAGGGAAGAAGTGTACACTTCGGGGTAAGAGGAAGGAGAAATATCCGGGGGACAAAACCCTAGTATCCTAAACCACCTCTGATCAGTCTGCCTAGACCTCCATCTGGCCTGAACACAGAGTCTCCAGCCCAGAGACACAAGCTGGCAGACCAGGCTAGAAGAAAATGACTTCCACCAAGCCAAGCCACTGTTTCCCCACTGCTGTGCACAGCTACAGCCAATGGTGTGGTCTACTGCTTTGTGTGTTTTAACAAAGTGTGGAGGAGCTTGATGGCATTCGCAGATTTACATTGTAGTCAAGAGAAGCAGACGCTCTTATACAAGGCCATTACAGTAGGGAGTGCAAACATTTTCCTACTGGTCCCCTGTGGGATTCAAACCCACAAACCTGGCATTGCACCCAGCCAAGCTCTACCAACTGAGCTATATGGGATACCTTCACAGTGTCAGGCAGCACACCCAGCCATGCTCTACCAACTGAGCTAGCTATATGGGGATAACCTTCACAGTTGTCAGCAGCACACCCAGCCAAGCTCTACCAACTGAGCTATATGGGAACCTTCCACAGTGGTCAGGCCAGCTACACCCAGCATGCTCTACCCACTGAGCTATATGGGATACACTTCACAGTGTCAGGCAGGCACACGCCCCAGCCATGCTCTATCTAACTGAGGCTATATGGGATACCTTCCAGGTCAGGCAGCACACACAGCATGCTCTACCAACTGAGCGTATATGGGATACCTTCACAGAGTGTCAGGCCAGCACACCCAGCATGCTCTAACAACTGACCAGCTATTATGGGATACCTTCACATGTGTCAGGCGCACACCCGCCATTGCCTCTACCAACTGAAGTTAGTATGGGATACCTTCACCAGTGTCACGCAGCACACCCAGCCATGCTCTACCAACTGAGCTAATGGGATACCTTCACAGTGTCACGCAGCACACCCAGCCATGCTCTACTAACTGAGCTATAATGGGATACCTTCAACAGTGTCACGCAGCACACCCAGCCATGCTCTACCAACTGAGCTTATATGGGATACCTTCACAGTGTCACGCAGCACCCCCAGCCATGCTCTACTAACTGAGCTATATGGGATACCTTCACAGTGTCAGGCAGCACACCCAGCCATGCTCTAACCACTGAGCTATATGGGATACCTTCACAGTGTCAGGCAGCACCACCAGCCATGCTCTACCAACTGAGCTATATGGGATACCTTCACAGTGTCAGGCAGCACACCCAGCCATGCTCTACCAACTGAGCTATATGGGATACCTTCACAGTTCAGGCAGCACACCCAGCCATGCTCTACTAACTGAGCTATATGGGATACCTTCACAGTGTCACGCAGCACACCCAGCCATGCTCTACCAACTGAGATATATGGGATACCTTCACAGTGTCACGCAGACACCCAGCCATGCTCTACCAACTGAGCTTATATGGATACCTTCACAGTGTCAGGCCACTGAGCCCATCCATACATTAAGCTGCAACAAGCCTCATGGGCCACGGTGTTTGTTATAAGGTGAACCAGAAAACCCAATGTGAAGGGTCCCCAAGGCACCAACTCTGTGATATATTACGCCTCTTAGATGACATCACCAGAGCAGCATCTTGACTTTGCGCTAATAACACAATGCTTAGCATCAGAAGAATTTATAGATTTAACACACTTCAAATCATCTGGCCGCATGCTTCTCGTACTGTGTCAATCAATAGTCTCCCGTCATGTCTCCCTCATTGTCTCCCTACTGTATCTCCGCTACCGTCTCCCTAATGTCTCCCTACTGTCTCCCTACTGTTCTCCCTCATGTCTCCCTCATGTCGCCCTACTGGTCCCCTAGCTGTCTCCCTCATTTCTCCCTCATGTCTCC
>NW_019949788.1:0-1540 GCF_002910315.2 Salvelinus sp. IW2-2015 | reverse complement strand
CCCTCAACGGAGAAAGACAAGGACCCGATGCCGATTGTGGACTACTGGAAAAGGAGGACAGAGCACGCCCCCACTTCTCACGACGGAGGCTGTAGTTGGAGGCAGTTTGAGACCGTGTTACAAGTCCTTGGTTTCGTCCATCAATCACCAACCCAAACTAACATTAACGGTAACCCAAACACTCCAAGACACCGACAGTGAAGAGGGCGACAAAACCTATTCCCGCTCAGGAGACTGAAAAGATTTGGCATGGGTCCTCAGATCCTCAAAAGGTTCTACAGCTGCACCATCGAGAGCATCCTGACCTGTTTCATCACCGCCTGGTACGGCAACTGCTCGGCAACCGACCGTAAGGCTTTGCAGAGGGTAGTGGGTACAGCCCAGTATATCACTGGGGCCAAGCTTTCTGTCATACAGGACCTATATAGCAGGCGGTGTCAGAGGAAGGCCCTAAAAATTGTCAAAGACTCCAGTCAACCAAGTCATAGACTGTTCTCTCTGCTACCGCACGGCAAGCGATACCGGAGCGCCAAGTCTAGGTCCAAGAGGCTTCTAAACAGCTTTTACCCCCAAGACATAAGACTCCTGAACATCTAGTCAAATGGCTACCCAACCCCCTTCCCTTACTATTTTTATTTTAATTTTTTTAACTGCATTGTTGGTTAAGGGTTCGTAAGTAAGCATTTCACTGTAAGGTCTACACCCGTTGTATTCGGTGTATGTGACTGATACGATTGGATTGGATTTGATTTGATTTGACACACAGTTGTCCATACACATATTAGGATTCCTTAGAAATGGGAAGTACAAATCGTGTTGTGAATTAGTCACATTGAGCCATTTCCTCTTCGTCTCCCCAAGCAGCAACCACACACATTCAGGCAGAAACCACACACATTCAGGTCTGCTGTGTTATAGTGTTCTTGTGTATGTGTCTGTGTGTGTGTGTATGTTTGTGTGTGTGTGTGTGTGTGTGTGTATTTTATGGTCGGTGCTTATGTCTCCCTGTTAAGCAGCGCGATAGTGAGCTTTCTTAACTGGCAAATGGTCCTCCTCTTCCTCTCCTCTCCCTTCCCTCCTCTCCCTCTCCTCGCCCTCTCCTTCTCCTCTCCTCCTCCTCTCCTCCTCACTCTTCCTCTGCCTCTCCCTCTCCTCTCCTCACGGGCCTCCTCCTCTCCTCCCTCCTCCCCCTCCCCTCTCCTCTCCTCCGCCTCCTCTCTTTCTCTCCTCTCCTCTTCCTCTCCTCTCCTCTCCTTCTCCTCTCACCAACCGCGAAATCAAAACCCGCCTATATGTAAGGGGGTTTTTCTAATGGAGTTTGTTTCTCTCTTTCCTCTCCCTCTTTTTTCTTTAGTGGAAAAGCAGCTTTGTGGAATCCAGTCGCCCACACAGTCTGTCAGGACACTTGATTCCAAATTAGATATTTCTTTTCTTTTCTGCGTTCTAGCCTCCTGCTTTCATCTCTTGTCTGTCATCCCTCCCTCCTCTCGCCCTCCATCTCTCCTCCCTTCCATCCCTCTCTCCATCTCTCTCTTGCGTG
>NW_019949787.1:12142-22090 GCF_002910315.2 Salvelinus sp. IW2-2015 | reverse complement strand
TAGGTTACATGTAGGTAACATGGTCATATTAGGTACATGTAGTAACATGGTCATTTAGGTACATGTAGGAAAACATGGGTCAATGTAGGATACATGTAGGTAACATGCGTCTGTAGGTAAATGTTCATTAGGTAATGTAGGTAACTTAGGGTCATGTAGCGGGTAACATTGGTCATTTAGGACATGTAGTAAACATGGTCATTTAATACATCGTAGGTAACATAGGTCATTTAGGTACATGTAGGGTAACATGAGTCATTTAGGTAAAACATTGGTCTTAGGTAACATGGTCATTTTAGATACATGTAGGTAACATGGTCATTTAGGTAATTGGTAACTGGTCATGTAGATACAATGTAAGGTAACATGGTCCATTAGTAAACATGGTCATTTAGGTACATGTAGGTAACATGGTCATGTAGAAACATGTAGGTAACATGGTCATTTAGGTACATGT
Source organism: Salvelinus sp. IW2-2015 (assembly GCF_002910315.2). Lineage (NCBI taxonomy): Eukaryota > Metazoa > Chordata > Actinopteri > Salmoniformes > Salmonidae > Salvelinus > Salvelinus sp. IW2-2015. Next base: position 21,633 of record NW_019949787.1, on the reverse strand, counting down.
AGGTAACATTGGTCATGTTAGATACAGTAGGTAAACATGGTCATTTTAGGTAACATGGTCATTTTATTATAATGTAGGTAACATGGTCATTTAGGTACATGTCGAGAACATGGTCATTTAGATTACATGTAGGTAACATGGTCATTTTAGGTTAACATTCATTAGGTAACATGGTCATTTAGGTACATGTAGGTAACAATGGTTCTTTAGGTAACATGTTAGGATACCATGGTCATTTAGGTAACATGCGTCATTTAAGGTAACATGGTCTTTAGGACATGTAAGGTACATGGTCATGTAGGTTTAACATGGTCATTTAGGTACATATAGTAACATGGTCATTTAGATACATGTAGGGGTAAATTCATTAGTAACATGGTCATAGGTAACATGGTCATTAGTACATGTAGGTAACATGGTCATTTAGTACATGTAGGTAAACATGGTCATTTATATACATGTTACGTAACATTGGTCCAATTTAGTATACATGTAGGTAACATGGTCATTTATATACATGTAGGTAACATGGTCATTATAACATGTAGGTAACATGGTTTCATTTATGGTAACATGGTCATTTAGGTAACATTGGTCATGATACATGTAGGTAACATGGTCATTTAGTAACATGTACGTAAACATGGTCATGTAGATACATGTAGGGTAACATGGTCCATTTAGGTAACATGGTCATTTAGATAATGTAGGTAACATGGTCATTAGTACCATGTAGGTAACATGTCATTTAGGTACATGTAGGACATGTTCATTTAGGTAAACATTTCTTAGGGTAACATGGTTCATTTAGATAACATGTAGTAACCATGGGTCATTATATACATGAAGGTTAACATGTCATTTAGGATACATGTAGGTAACATGGTCATTTAGGTACATGTAGGTAACATGGTCATTTTAGATACATTGTAGGTAACATGGTCATTTACGGTAACATGATCATTTATATTACATGTAGGTTAACAGTCATTATGTACAATGTACGGTGAACATGCGTCATTTTATATACATGTAGTAACATGTCATTTAGATACATGCAGGGTTAAACATGCATATGAGTTCATTTAGGTAACATGGTCATTTAGTACATTTTTTTATTTTTTTTATTTTTTATGTTTTATTTACCCGTTATTGTACAGTTAAGTTGACTGAGAACACGTTCTCATTTGGCAGCAACGACCTGGGGAATAGTTACAGGGAAGAGGAAGGGGGATGAATGAGCCAATTGTAAACATGGATATTAGGTGGACCGTGATGGTGAGGGCCAGGATGGGAATTTACCTACATGTTAGGTAACATGGGTCATTTAGTACATGTAGGTAACATGGTCATTAGTGTACATGTAGGTAACATGGTCATTTATATACATGTAGGGTACATGTGTCATTTATATACATGCAGTTAACATCGTCATTTATGATAACATGGTCATTTATGGTACATGGTCATTTAGGTACATGTACGGAACATGGTCATTTAGGTACATGAGGTTAACATGGTCATTTAGATACATGTAGGTTAACAAGGTCATTTTAGGTTACATGTAGGTAACATGGTCATTTATATACAGTATATGGTCTTATATACCATGTCAGTCTTATATACATGTAGGTAACATGGTCATTTATATACATGTAGGTAACATTGGTCATTTATTATACATGTAAGTAACATCGTCATTATATATCATGTAGTAACATGCGTCATTTATAACATTAGGTAACATGATTAAGTACAGGTCAATCATGGTCATTTAGATTTACATGTAGGTAACATGGTCATTTAGGTAACATGGTCATTAGTTACATGTAAGGTAACATGGTCATTTAGGTACATGTAGTACATTGTCATTTAGTACATTTAGTAAAGTAGGTACAGAGGTACGTCATTTATACATGTAGGTAACAGGTCATTACGATACTGAAGTACAGTTAGTAAACATGGTTCATTTAGATACATGTAAGGTAAAAGGTCATTGTAGATAATGTAGGTAAAACATGGTCTTATTCAGTAGTAAACATGGTCATGTAGATACATAGGGTAACATGTCATTTATAACATGTACGGTACAATGGTTAGAGTACATGTAGGTAACATGGTCATTTAGGTACATGTAGGTAAACATGGGTCATTTATATACATGTAGGTAACAAGTCATTAGATACATGTAGGTAACATGGTCATTTAATAGTACCATGTAGGCTAACATGGTCATTAGATACAGTGTACATGCATTAGGTACATTACCATGGGTCATTGACTGTAGGTAACAGCATTAGAACATATCATTATATATACAGGATGGTAAAAGTCATTATACATGAGGTAACTGTTTTAGTTACATGTAGGTAACATGTTCATTTAGTATACTGCCAGGTAACATGGTTCATTGGTAATGAGAACATGGTCATTTAATGTAAACATGGTCATTTATCATGCAATAGTACATGTAGGGTAACATGTCATTTAGTACATGTAAGGTAACATGTCATTTAGGTACATGTAGCGTAACATGGTCATTTTATATACATGTAGGTAACATGGTCCATTTATATACATGCAGGTAACATGGCATTTATGTAACACACATTTATGCGTATTATCTGAGTAATGTCTAGGTAACATGTATTTGTAAAGGCATGTAGGTAACATGCATTAGTAACGTCAACATGGTCATTAGTTACATGTAGGTAACAGGTCATTTGCATGAGTACATGTAGTCAAACATGGTCATTTAGGTAACATGTAGGTAACATGGTTAATTAGATAAACATGTAGGTAAACAAGGTCTTTAGTACATGTACGGTAACATGGTCATTATATACATGTAGGTACATGGTACATTATATTACATGTAGGTAACATGGTCATGTAGGTAACATGGTCATTTAGTTATAGGTGGACAGGAGTGGACGCTCTACTATCCTTCTGACCCTATTCAGCCAGTCATCGACCATCCTTCTGACCTATGTAGCCAGGTCCCACTACTATCCTTCTGACCCTATGTAGGCCAGGTCCATCTACTATCCTTCTGACCCTATGTAGCCAGGTCCCATCTACTATCCTTCTGAACCTATGTAGCCAGGTCATTCTACGATCCTTCTGACCCTATGTAACCAGGTCCCATCTACTATCCTTCTGACCCTATGTAGCCAGGTCCCATCTACTATCCTTCTGACCCTATGAGCCAGGTCCCATCTACTATCCTTCTGACCCTATGTAGCCAGGTCCCAACTACTATTCTTCTGATCCTATGCAGCCAGGTCCCATCTACTATCCTTCTGACCCATGTCCCATCTACTATCCTTCTGACCCTATGTAGCCAGGTCCCATCTATTGTCTTCTGACCCTATGTAGCCATTGGTCCATCTACCATCCTTCTTACCCTTATGTAGCCAGGTCCCATTACTATTGTCCTTCTGACCCTATGTAGCCAGGTCCCATCTACTATCCTTCTGACCCTATGTAGCCAGGTCCCATCTACTATCCTTTTGACCCTGATGTAGTCAGGTCCCATCTACTATCCTTCTGACCTATGTAGCCAGGTCCCTCCTACTATTCATTCTGACCCTATGTAGCCAGGTCCATCTACCATCCTTCTGACCCTATGTAGCCAGGTCCCATCTACTATCCTTCTGACCACTATGTAAGCCAGGTCCATCTACTATCCTTCTGACCCTATGTAGCCAGGTCCATCTACTATCCTTCTGAACCTATGTAGCCAGGTTCCATCTACTATCCTTCTGAACCCTATGTAACCAGGTCCCATCTACTATCCTTCTGACCCTATGTAGCCAGTCCCATCTACTATCCTTCTGACCCTATGTAGCCAGGTCCCATCTACTATCCTTCTGACCCTATTAGCCAGTCCCAACTACTATTCTTCTATCCTATGCAGCCAGGTCCCATCTACTATCCTTCTGGACCCATGTCCCATCTACTATCCTTCTGACCCTATGTAGCCAGGTCCCATCTATGTCCTTCTGACCCTATGTAGCCAGGTCCCATCTACTATCCTTCTGACCCTATGTAAGCCAGGTCCATCTACTATCCTTCTGACCCTATGTAGCAGGTCCATCTACTATCCTTCTGAACCTATGTAGCCAGGTCCATCTACTAATCCTTTCTGGACCCTATGTAACCAGGTCCCATCTACTATCCTTCTGACCCTATGTAGCCAGGTCCCATCTTACTATCCTTCTGACCCTATGTAGCCAGTCCCATCTACTATCCTTCTGACCCTATGTAGCCAGGTCCAACTTACTATTCTTCTGATCCTATGCAGCCAGGTCCATCTACTATCCTTCTGACCCATGTTCCCATCTACTATCCTTCTGACCTATGTAGCCAGGTCCATCTATTGTTCCTTCTGACCCTATGTAGCCATGTCCCATCTACCATCCTTCTGACCCTATGTAGCCAGTCCCATCTATTGTCCTTCTACCCTATGTAGCCAGGTCCCATCTACTATCCTTCTGACCCTATCTAGCCAGGGTCCCATCTACTATCCTCTGACCCTATGTTAGTTTCATCCCATCTACTATCCTTCTGACCCTATTGTAGCCAGGTTCCCTCCTACTATCATTCTGGACCCTATGAAGCCAGCGTCCAATTCTACTATTCCTTCTGACCCTATGTAGCCAGGTCTCATCTACTATCCTTCTGACCCTTATGTAGCCAGTCCCATCTACTATCCTTCTGACCTATGTAGCCAGGGTCCCATCTACCATCCTTCTGACCCTATGTAGCGAGGTCCATCACTATCCTTCTGGACCCTATGTAGCGGTCCCATCTACTATCCTTCTTGACCCTATGTAGCCAGGTCCCATTACTATCCTTCTGATCCTATGTAGCCAGTTCCCATCTACTATCCTTCTGACCCTATGTAGCCAGTCCCATCTAACTATCTTCTGACCTATGTAGCCAGGTCCCATCTACTATCCTCTGACCCTATTGTACCAGGTCCCCATCTACTATCCTTCTATCCTATGCTAGCCAGGTCCCATCTACTATCCTTCTGACCCTATGTAGCCAGGTCCCATCTACTATCCTCTGACCCTATGTAGCCAGGTCCCATCTACTATCCTTCTGACCCTATGTAGCCAGGCACATCTACTATCCTTCTGACCCTATTAGCCAGGTCCCATCTACCATCCTTCTGACCCTATGTCAGCCAGGTCCCATCTACTATCCTTCTGACCCTATGTAGCCAGTCCATCTACTATCCTTCTGACCCTATGTAGCCAGGTCCCATCTACTTCCTTCTGACCCTATGTAGGCCAGAGTCCATCTCTATCTTCTGACCCTATGTAGCCAGGCGTCCATCTACTATTCCTTCTGACCCTATGTAGCCAGGTCCCATCTACTATCCTCTGACCCTATGTAGCCAGGTCCAACTACTATCCTTCTGACCCTATGGCCAGGTCTCCCATCTACTATCCTTCTGACCCATGTCCCCATCTACTATCTTCTGACCCTATGTAGCCAGGTCCCATCTATTCGTCCTTCTGACCCTATGTAGCCATGTCCCATCTACCATCCTTCTGACCCTATGTAGCCAGGTCCCATTCTATTGTCCTTCTGACCCTATGTAGCCAGGTCCCATCTTACTATCCTTCTGACCCTATGTAGCCAGTCCCATCTACTATCCTTCTGACCCTATGTATCAGGTCCCATTCTACTATCCTTCTGGACCCTATGTAGCCAGTCCCTCCTACTATCTTCTGACCCTATGTAGCCAGGTCCAATCTACTATCCTTCTGACCCTATGTAGCCAGGTCCTCACTACTATCCTTCTGACCCTATTTAGCCAGGTCCCATCTACTATCCTTCTGACCCTATGTAGCCAGGTCCCATCTACCATCCTTCTGACCCTATGTAGCCGAGGTCCATCTACTATCCTTCTGACCCTCTTAGCCAGGTTCCATCTACTATCCTTCTGACCCTATGTAGCCAGGTCCCATCTACTATCCTTCTGACCTATGTAGCCAGGTCCCATCTACTATCCTTCTGACCCTATGTAGCCAGGTCCCATCTACTATCCTTCTGACCCTATTTGTAGCCAGGTCCATCTATATCCTTCTGACCCTATGTAGCCAGGTCCCATCTACTATCCTTCTGACCTATGTAGCCAGGTCCCATCTACTATCCTTCTGACCCTATGTAGCCAGGTCCCATCTACTATCCTTCTGACCCTATGTAGCCAGGTCCCATCTACTATCCTTCTGACCCTATGTAGCCAGGTCACATCTACTATCCTTCTGACCCTATGTAGCCAGGTCCCATCTTACCATCCTTCTGACCCTATGCAGCCAGGTCCCATCTACTATCCTTCTGACCCTATGTAGCCAGGTCCCATCTACTATCCTTTCTGACCCTATGTAGCCAGGTCCCATCTACTATCCTTCTGACCCTATGTAGCCAGGTCCCATCTACTATCATTCTGACCCCTATGTAGCCAGTCCATCTACTATCCTTCTGACCCTATGTAGCCAGGTCCCATCTACTATCCTTCTGACCCTATGTAACCATGTCCATCTACTATCCTTCTGACCCTATGTAGCCAGGTCCCATCTACTATCCTTCTGACCCTATGTAGCCAGGTCCCATCTACTATCCTTCTGACCCTATGTAGCCAGGTCATCTACTATCATTCTGACCCTATGTAGCCAGGTCCATCTACTATCCTTCTGACCCTATGTAGCCAGGTCCCATCTACTATCCTTCTGACCCTATGTAGCCAGGTCCCATCTCACTATCCTTCTGACCCTATGTAAACCAGGTCCATCTACTATCCTTCTGACCCTATGTAGCCAGGTCCCATCTACTATCCTTCTGACCCTATGTAGCCAGGTCCCATCTACTATCCTTCTGACCCTATGTAGCCAGGTCCATCTACTATCCTTCTGACCATGTCCCATCTACTATCCTTCTGACCCTATGTAGCCAGGTCCCATCTACTATCCTTCTGACCCTATGTAGCCAGGTCCATCTACTATCCTTCTGACCCTATGTAGCCAGGTCCCATCTACTATCCTTCTGAACCCTATGTAGCCAGGTCCCATCACCATCCTTCTGACCCTATGTAGCCATAGTGATATATATCATTTGGCAGTATAGAATGCCATTTGGACATGGTTCACTGACTTTTGGGTTTGGAAGCCGACTTCCTATGATCATATATTGCAAATGGACCAAACATAGGCCTTATGGACAACCTCAATAAAATAASACAAAGGTATGTTCATATGGTTATTATATATGTATAATTGACTAAAAAAACAAGAAAATAAATCGAAAAACGTTCCAGAAAGCACTTTTTTAGATGGGGTTGAATTTTTGATGAAAAAAAAAAGATTTTTAAATTTGACCCTTGTGTCTTGACTTTGTGACCATTTGCTATATGAACATCTATGGTGGAGCATGTCTCTATCCTCTCTGTCTCTGGTCAACAGAGTGGAGCGCGCTCGCCATCCTTGGGATTTTTGTTGTTTGCCACTTGCCACATGGTTCGGATGAACTGCGTTTACACCTTCTTTAGTGACCAAATAGCAAGATGTGGCTGGGGGTTATAGTCATTCACATGACCCATCAATTTAGACWAGTGTGTCTGGGTAAGAATCATCAAATATTTATAAAATATTTCACCTGGAATGTTTCCTTATTGTARGCTACTACCACTTTTAGTCTTTAATCTCCACTCCACTACTCACTGTTTTTCACATGAATCCTCCCGTGTGAATCCTTAAAGACATGGGTGGGGCCGGCTTAAGAGGGTGTGAACAATTGTCACGTCCGTCGAAAGGAGCGGATCGAGTTGCAGCGTGCGTAGAGTTCCACATTCTTTACTACACGGTGAAACTTAACAAAAACAACAAAGAATAAACAAACGTCCAGAGCACACTTAGACACTAACTGAAAACAATATCCCACAAGGTAGGTGGGAACAATGGACAACTTAAGTATGATCCCCAATTAGAGACAACGATAATCAGCTGCCTCTAATTRGGAATCATACAAAATACACCAACATAGAAATATAAAGACTAGAACACCCCCTAGTCACGCCCTGACCTATTGCACCATAGAGAACCCCGAGGGCTCTCTATGGTCAGGGAGTGACAAAATGCTGAATGGGTGGCGACAAAGAAGAGCTCTCCAGTAGGTACCAAAACATTTAAAGGCCATTTTCTCAAACGTGAGTTACATGTTTATCAATTTCAAAGCAGAATTACTTTACCATTTGTTCCTCAACTGTAGAGTTTGATTTTGTAGTTCTGAGTCTCTACTTTCATCCAATGTAAAAAACACAATTTCAAAAATGTGATACATCAGACCGATTTGAGCCGGTCAGTCACATTTGCACATCACTACAACACTGGATATAGGCATAATATGACATTTGAATGTTTAATAGTTTTGGAACTTGTGTGACTGTTATTTTTATTGTTTATTTCACTTTTGTTTATTTCAAATTGCTTTGGCAATGTTAACATATGTTTCCCATGTCAATAAAACCCCTTGAATTGAAATTAGAGACAGAGAGACACGAGACAGCGAACAGTGAGAACTCAGTAGCACTCAGTTGTAATTTGTGGGCAGAGAGGAACGGAGGAACGGAGGGACACAGCACACAACAGCTCTGGAAATTAAACTCTAATCTACCCCAGTCCCTCACCATACACACAGACGGTCCTGTCCCCAGTCCCTCACCATACACACAGACGGTCCTGTCCCCAGTCCCTCCACCATACACACAGATGGTCCTGTCCCAGTCCCTCACCATACACACAGCGGTCCTGTCCCCAGTCCCTCACCATACACACAGACGGTCCTGTCCCCTGTCCCTGTCCCTCACCATACCACACAGACGGCCCTGTCCCTCACCATACACACAGACGGTCCTGTCCCAGTCCCTCATCATACACACAGACGGTCCTGTCCCCAGTCCCTCACCATACACACAGATGGTCCTGTCCCCAGTCCCTCACCATACACACAGCACGGTCCCCAGTCCCTCACCATACACACAGACGGTCCTGTCCCCTGTCCCCTGTCCCTCACCATACACACAGACGGTTCCTGTCCCCTGTCCCTCACCATACACACAGACGGTCCTGTCCCCAGTCCCTCACCATACACACAGACGGTCCTGTTCCCCAGTCCCTCACCATACACACAGACGATGTCCTGTCCCCAGTCCCTCACCATACACACAGACGGTCCTGTTCCCCAGTCCCTTCACCATACACACAGACGGTCCTGTCCCCTGTCCCCTGTCCCTCACCATACACACAAGGACGGTCCTGTCCCCAGTCCCTCACCATACACACAGACGGTCCTGTCCCCAGTCCCTCACCAAACACACAGACGGTCCTGTCCCCAGTCCCTCACCAAACACACAGACGGTCCTGTCCCCAGTCCCTCACCAAACACACAGACGGTCCTGTCCCCGTCCCTCACCAAAACCA
>NW_019949787.1:7471-9937 GCF_002910315.2 Salvelinus sp. IW2-2015 | reverse complement strand
GCTACAGAGGGTAGTGGGTACTGCGTACAGCCCAGTACATCACTGGGGCCGAGCTCCCTGCCATCCAGGACCTCTATATCAGGCGGTGTCAGAGGAAGGCCCTCAACATTTGAAAAATACCCCAGGCTGAATTTAATCAACTAATATCAGGTAGAAAGTGTGTAGAAATTTGAATGAACATAAATATACATTTGTTAATAATATATTCTCAAAAAAAAAAAATCTTCAATCACAGTTATTTCAATATTGAGCTTTTAGCAGTGCTATTTTGCAGATTTTGTGGTCTAAAACAAGATTATGAGCAATATGGAATCAATGACAATGTCCCCTCGTCTAATATAATTACTACATTTACTGTCAATATAGCAGCATTATTTTTTTTCCCAGATTGCATTTCGGCAAAGACGTTTTGCGAAGCGAATATTGGGTAGCGACTGCCACAACCTGGTTCAATTTGGATGCCGAGGGAAAACCAGTTTGGAAACACACTGGTCTACAGTAACTAAGTAGAAATACTTTAAAGGACTACTTAAACTTCTTATGGCTGCAGGGGCAGTAWTGAGAAGCATTTTCTATKAAGGTATCTTTACTTTTACTCAAGTACTATTTTACCGGGTGACTTTTACTTTTACTTGAGTCATGTCATTTTCTATGAAGGTATCTTTACTTTTACTCAAGTAGGACAATTGGGTMGTTTTTCCACCACTGCTTCCACGGKGTAARAGGTGTTGTATTCCAAAATGTCTTATGTAAGTCAATGGGACTTTTTATTTCCATTGAAATGCATAGGGAGCTCATTTAAATATTGTTAGTATCAACGCTATCCAAAATATTTTCTCAAGCAATCTAAGTTGGGGGCAGTCTGCACATTTAGAAGTTGATTTCGTGCTTAAATCGTACTTAAATGTCCTGTCCTTTGATACTAACTACACAACCCTAAACAAATGAGACGCACCCTGCCGGCTCCCATCGTCCCTCGACTCCCTTTTGACGTTAAGAGAACAGCGTGCGGCCCTGTCCTGTCCTTGAGAAGAGAGCGTGCCGGCCCTGTCCTGTCCCTTTGAGAAGAGAGCGTGACCAATAACCGGGCGCACGCATGGACCAACTCACAATCCACTCTAACGGCGTGTGTGTGCGTCTGTGTTTAAAAATAAATAAATCATTGTTAACCTTTATATAACTATGCAAGTTAGTGAAGAACAAATTCTTATTTACAATGAAGGCCTAACCCGGCCAAAACTAATCCCGGACGATGCTGAGCAATTGTGCACCGCCTATGGGACTCCCAATCACAGCCAGTTGTGATACAGCCCAGGATCGAACCAGAGTCCGTAGTGACGCCTCTAGCACTGATATGCAGTGCCTTAGACCGCTGCGCACTCGTGTGTGAGTGTGCGTGTGTGTGTGTGTGATGAATGGCAATAAAATGGCCTCAAATGGCCTCAGGCGTCTGCTGCTGTATCCCAATGTGATTACAGACACTGAAAGATGCACTGTAAAACCAAGTGTGATTACAGACACTGAACAGACACACTGTAAAACCAAGTGTGATTACAGACTGCAGACACACTTAAAACCAAGTGTGATTACAGACACTGAACAGACAACTGTAAAACCAAGCGTGATTACAGACACTGAGCAGACAACTGTAAAACCAAGTGTGATTACAGCACGAACTACTGAACAGACACACTGTAAAACAAGCGGATTACAGCACTGAAACAGACACACTGTAAAACCAAGCGTGATTACAGACACTGAACAGACACACTGTAAAACCAAGGTGATTACAGCCACTGAACAGACACACTGTAAAACAAGGTGATTACAGACCTGAACAGACACACTGTAAACCAAGCGTGATTACAGACACTACAGACACGTAAAACCAAGCGTGATTACAGACACTAACGACACACTGTAAAACAAGGTGATTACAGCTGAACAGACACACTGTAAAACCAAGTGTGATTACAGACACTGAACAGACACACTGTAAAACCAAGCGTGATTACAGACACTGAACAGACACACTGTAAAACCAAGTGTGATTACAGACACTAACAGACACACTGTAAAACAAGGTGATTACAGACACTGAACAGACACACTGTAAAACCAAGCGTGATTACAGACACTGAAACAGACACACTGTAAAACCAAGTGTGATTACAGACACTGAACAGACACACTGTAAAACCAAGCGTGATTACAGACACTGAACAGACACACTGTAAAACAAGTGTGATTACAGACACTGAACAGACACACTGTAAAACCAAGCGTGATTACAGCCAAATGAACAGACACACTGTAAAACCAAGTGTGATTACAGACCAAAACAGACACACTGTAAAACCAAGCGTGATTACAGACACTAAACAGACACACTGTAAAACCAAGTGTGATTACAGACACTAAACAGACACACTGTAAAACCAAGTGTGATTACAGCCCATGAACACT
>NW_019949787.1:0-2251 GCF_002910315.2 Salvelinus sp. IW2-2015 | reverse complement strand
TTTTCTGGAACACTTTTTAAATGCGTCAAAGCATTTAGAATTTCAATGAAAATGTGTTTAGATTGTAAACAACAGAATATGTTAATTCGCTGTAACACTTTTTCAACACATGAACACGTTATTTATTCAGCACGAGGTGTTTAGGTTTTAAATACAAAACACTGGGGGTGTTGTTTTAACACTATAGGATGCAAAGACAGATTTTCATATTTCCCAGCATGCCTTTCGAGGGAATGTGAGAGATTACCCACCCATGACTGTGTTTGTTGTTAGTGACAGACATATGGTTGTAAACCCTTACAACCACATATTAGACATTTCTTTACATATGGCCTAAATATCCTTGATGTTGTGGTCTGAAACAATACATTTGTCAGTAAATGTTCCAAATATTTTTGTGTCTGTAAAATGAATTATGTGAGAAATGGTGGTTGACACTTTTTATGCGCAAATATTGATATAATAACCATCCTATCGAAGTAAACTTGGAATAACGTTGGAATAATGCGATAACAAGTTGTGTGGTTCTCCCACTACGACTCGGGAAAGCTTGAAGCATGCAGTTTATTAGGCTACAGATTAAATAAATAATGACGAACTTCACAGGGTGGTGAAAGGTCACGGTGATGCTCCTTTCCAATACATATCGAGGGTCTTATTCTGATAACATGGCGATCGATGCTTGGCTGCTGTTTGACAAATAAAAATAATCCCAATCTTGTGTCCATGATAATCTCATTATGTAGGCTATACCTGCACTGGAGGCTCCTCAGAGGAGGAAGGGGAGGACCATCTGCTTCAGTGAATATCATAAAAATAAAAACGGTAAAAAATTTTAAAGTTGTAATCTTTACATAAAACTATACTAAATATATGCACGTCACCAAATAATTGATTAAAACACACTATTTTGCAATGAAGGTCTACAGTAGCCTCAACAGCACTCTGTAGGGTAGCACCATGGTGTAGCCAGAGGACAGCTAGCTTCTGTCCTCCTCTGGGTACATTGACTTCAATACAAAACCTAGGAGGCTCATGGTTCTCACCCCCTTCCATAGACTTACACAGTAATTTCAGAGGACATCCTCCAACCTATCAGAGCTCTTGCAGCATGAACTGACATGTTCCAACGTCCGTTTAGAGTCATATTAGTCAGTTTAGAAAATCGATGTCACTTCCATTTGTTTCATTCAGCAGTTAGGATTGTCTGTCACTTTTCCAACATTTATTCAGAGTTAGGAATTGTCTGTCATCTGTACTCAACAGTTTTATTCAGAGTATGTAGGATTGTCTGTCACGTTTAGCCAACATTTATTCGAGTAGTTGTTGAGCATCTACCATATCGAGTTGAGATGCTGTCTAGCAACATATTCAAGAGATTTCTGTACTTACAACATTTCAACTGAACAGGCCAATATTCAGATCAGAGTTCAGGATTGTCCTGTCACCTTAGCAACATTTCAACTAAAGGACATTGGGATTCAAGAAAGTATTTTCAATGAATTGGCGGACAGATTTTCCATGCGATATTCTAAAGCATTTTCCCACCAGAGCATGTGTTTTATCAAATGACGGGGGTTGTGCGGAGATAGGAGAGTGAAAGCACTAGGCCGTTCTCCTCTCACCTTTTCCCCTTCGCTTGGCGCTTCAGTATGAACAATACGTTAGCTGTAATGTGACCAGGCGAAAAAACTTTTCAAGCCAAAGCCCATATCATAACCGCTACACACAGCCTACATCGTTATTCACCATATAGCTAACAGTAACATCCTAGTCAACATAGCTACTATAGAACTAATGCATAGTAAACACTACAATTATGCAGACAAGTGTTACAGTCAAGCAAACAGTTTAGCAGTTACAAAACCGGCGGGGACCCGGTGGCCTAATAAATTAATAAAAACCAAAGCTCCCCTTGACTTGGAGAGTTCAATGTTGGATAGTCATAGCCAGCTAGCTAACATAGCAGCTCTCTGTTTGAGCAGGCTAACAAAGCTAGCGGCATTTGCTAGCTAAGTTCAAATTGAAACTGAAAGTTAAAATAAATTGATAATCCTCTTCTCTCTCTCTCTCTCTCTCTCTTTGCTCTTCTTCATTTTTGAAGAAATTAAATTGTTCGAACTGTTCAACTATTGTCTTTCTCTCTCTTGAGTCAACCTACTCACCCACAATTTTATGCCACTGCCAGTGCTAGCTATAGCTGTAGCTTATGCTTTCCAGGTACTAAATTTTGATCCTTTGATTGGTGGAA
>NW_019949786.1:5339-9956 GCF_002910315.2 Salvelinus sp. IW2-2015 | reverse complement strand
ACCACACTTTTGAGCCACTGCCAAGTGTGTCACTCAGTTGAGCTGGAGCCGCCATCACTGGTAAACTGTATTAACAACTGGAGACCGCATTCAAGGTAATCTACTCAAGTTCACATACACTGATTTATGGACCATCTATATCTGGGTTGCATCCGGTTTATATGGACCAACATCACATGCGCACTAGCAGTCAGCGTGCACAGGGAGCAGTSCAGCAKCGACAACRTCATCCAAAAACATGGCAGACATGGTTAAATATAAAATCTTAATACTGTATCTCCGGCTATGAGTAATGGAAAAAATTTGGCCTCAGAGACAATTATTTGAATTATTCAATGGATGTTTTGTGCACAACGGTGATGTCTTCAGTGTCTTATTAGAAGTTTTCAAATCGGACTTCTCTATGTGGCCGTCTATGGAAATGTTCTTTATGGGCTGGGTGTCAGTTAAACTGAAGTACCGAAGCAAAACTGTAGGAGCAGTCAAAACCATGCTCAAAACCGTCTAGACCGGAACCCTGGCCCCTTGGCTGTCATACACTGCCTGGGCTGTATGTGGGAGAAGGAGAGGATTGGTGAAGGGAAAAAGATGGAAAGAGGATGGAGTGGGAGAGGGAAAGTGTTGGTGGGTCACTGAAGCTGGGTTAATGTGCTTCTCTTGTCTGGATGGATGACTGTAAATTGGAGGAGCGGGAGAGGGGGATGAGAAGGAGGTGTGGGGGCATTTGCAAATGTGTATTTTCTTTTTCCCTGGGGGAAGCCTCTCAACTTTTCAGGGAAATCTGTTCATGAAAAAAAAAAGACTGTAAAATGCTGAGGCAGACATTTTTGGGAAACTGAAAATATCTCTGTTGTATGTATATGCATATGCGAGACACATTTAATGTGTGTGTGTGCTTTTAAGGACATACATCATAATGTATTTGAATCTATATATCTGTATGTGTGCGTCATGCGCGTCCGTGTATGCATGTATCTATGTACAGTACATTCTGAAAGTATTCAGACCTGTTGACTTTTTACACATTTTGTTATGTTACAGTCTTATTCTAAAATGGATGAAATTGTTTTTTTCCCCTCATCAATCTAGACAGAATACTTTTATTTGTATTTATTTATTTCACCTTTATTTAACCAGGTAGGCCAGTTGAGAACAMGTTGTCATTTACAACTGCGACCTGACCAAGATAAAGCAAAGCAGTGCGACACAAACAACAACACAGAGTTACACATGGAATAAACAAACATACAGTCAATAATACAATAGAAAAAGTATATATACAGTGTATGCAAATGAGGTAGGATAAGGGAGGTAAGGCCATAGTGGCGAAATAATTRCAATATAGCAATTAAACACTGGAGTGATAGATGTGCAGAAGATGAGTGTGCAAGTACTGGGGTGCAAAGGAGCAAAATAAATCAAATAAATAAAAGTATGGGGATGAGGTAGTTGGATGGGCTATTTACAGATGGGCTATGTACAGKTGCAGTGATMTGTGAGCTGCTCTGACARCTGGTGCTWAAGGTTAGTGGAGATATGAGTCTCCAGTTTCAGTGATTTTTGCAGTTTGTTCCAGTCATTGGCAGCAGAGAACTGGAAGGAAAGGCGGCCAAAGGTGGAATTGGCTTTGGGGGTGACCAGTGAAATATACCTGCTGGAGCGCGTGCTACGGGTGTGAACATCTCTAAAACTGTATTTGGTACAAATCTTTCTCTAAGTCTAGACTCAGCTGAATTGGTAATGAAATGGTGTGGCTGTTGAACAAAGTTGAAGAAACTATATTACTAAATGTACCTAGATTGTAAACTGTCCAATGGTCAAAACATATATAGTTTAATGGTTGTAAGATGGCGGAGAAGTCTGTCCCATGATAAAGAAATGCTCTGCTTTTTTGAACACACCCCCAAAAGCAAAGTCCAGCAGGCTCTAGTTTTATCTTATCTTTATTATTGCGCAGTCCATATGGTCAGTGCTGCCAAGAAGGATCTACTGTAGTTAAACTGCAGTTGGCACAGAACAGAGCCACACGTTTTAATTTACTATTGTAATCAGAGGCAAATATCAATTACTTGGCATCCAGTCTCTTTGCTAGAGGTTAGTGCTGGTGGAATGAGGACCAAAAAGCCGACGTAATAAAGTAGTAACAGAGTCCTTTATCCGTATTAAACAAATAATGATTCTCCTGGATATAACAATGGTAACTCCAAAACAGGAAACTGAAAATCCTCTCGTCAAATAGAGGAGGAACGACTGGAGACGCGACCAACAGACCGCAGGGTTCGCTTTCGGGAAGGCACTGGCCGTACTGACATAGACACCTGCTCACGACGCAGCATCTGAAGAAGGCAAAGAACACGACAGGGCGGAACCAAGGACAAGCAGGAACAGCAAAACATCAAACCAAGAATCCGACGAAGGACAGAAGCGGAAAACAGAGGGAGAAATAGGGACTCTAAATCAGAGGGCAAAATAGGGGACCGGTGGGAAGAGTAAATGGACGTTCGTTAGGAGAATGAGAAACAGCTGGGAAGCAAGATCGGAACGATAGAGAGAGAGAGAGCGGGAAGGGAGAGAGGGAGGAAGAGCGAGAGAGAGAAAGAGAAAAGAACCTAATAGACCAGCAGAGGGAGCACAAGGACAAGACATGATAATCAAATGACAAACCTGACAGTACCCCCCCTCCCCGACGCCTCCTGGGCACTCGAGGAAGGAACCCTGGCGGCAACGAGGAAATCATCCAATCAAGAACGGTCCAGCACGTCCGAGATGGAACCCCACTCCTCTCCTCAGGACCGTAACCTCCCAATCCACTAAGTACTGGTGACCACGTCCCGAGAACGCCATGTCCATGATCTCCGTACCTGAAAACGTAGGAAGCGCCCTCGACAAGGACGGGGGGGGGGAGGGAAGACGAAACGGGGGCGCGAAGAAAAGGCTTTGACACAAGAGACACGGAAAGAACAGGGTGGACGCGACGAAGAGTCGCGGAAAGAACGCAGTCGCCAGCGCAGGATTGACGACCTGAAGAGACAACGGAACGGACCTATGAACCGCGGAAGGTCAACTTGCGAGAAGCTGTTCCGTAAGGGGAGCGTTACGAGTGATAAGCCACACTCTCTGACCGCTGACAAATACCTATGGACTCTTAACCTAACCGTTTATTGGCGGCTCTCACAGTCTGCGCCCTGTAAACGGCAAAGTGGCAGACTGACCGCTCTCCAGGTGCGCTCAAACGTTGGACAAAAGCCGAAGCGGAGGAACGCTGGACTCGGGAGCTGGGACGAAAACAGAGGAGGCTGGTAGCCAGCTAACTTGAACGGGGATAGCCGTAGCAGACGAAGGAAGCGAGCTTGTGAGCGTACTACCCAGGGGAGTGCTCTGCCCAAGACGCAGGTTTCGAAACGAAAAGGCCTGCGTAATATGCGACCAATCGACTGAGTTGGGCCCTTTCCTGCTTGACCGTTTAGACTGGGGATGAACCCGGAAGAGAAGACTGACGGTGTCTGGTTGTGTTGTTAAATACAACACACACCCACACACACACACACACACACACACCAAACACACACCACACACACACACACACACACTCACACACAACCACACACACACACACAGTCCACACCACACACACACCACTCAGATACAGGACTTTTCAGACCAATGATAACATGAATCTCTGGTCTGATGAAACCAAATTGAACTCTTTGGCCTGAATGCCTTATGTCAAATCTGGAGGAAACATGGTGGTGGCAGCATCATGCTGTGGGGATGTTTTTCAAGCGGCAGGGATACTAGTCGAGTGAGAAAGATGAACGGAACAACGGAACAAAGTACAGAGAGTCCTTGCTGAAAGCCTGCTCCAGGACCCACCTAGACAGCACACAGCCAAGACAACGCAGGAGTCCTTGAGTGGCCAAGCCAGACCTGGACTTAAACCCGATCGACACTCTCGAGAGCCTGAAAATAGCTGTGGAGCGACGCTCCCATCCAACCTTACAGAGCTTGAGAGGATCTGCAGAGAGAAATGGGAGGAACTCCCCAAATACAGGTGTGACAAGCTTGTAGCGTCATCCCAAGAAGACTCGAAGCTGTAATCGCTGCCGAAGATGCTTCAATAAAGTAATAGTAAAGGGTCTGAATACTTATGTAAATGTATATTTCTGTTTTTTATTAGTAATACATTTCAAAAATGTCCAAAAAGCTGTTTTTGTTTTGTCATTATGGGGTTTAAAATCTCCTTCCAGACTCACATTAAGCATCTCCAATCCAAACTTAAATCTAGAACGGCTTCCTATTTCGCAACAAAGCATCCTTCACACATGCTGCCAAACCCAAACCCTCGTAAAACTGACTATCCAACTGATACTTGACTTCGGTGATGTCATTTATAAAATAGCCTCCACACTCTACTCAGCAAATTGGATGCAGTCTATCACAGTGCCATCATTTTGTCACCAAAGCCCCATATACTACCCACCACTGACCTGTATGTCTCGTTGGCTGGCCCTGCTTCATATTCGTCACCAAACCACTGGCTCCAGTCATCTATAAGTCTTTGCTAGGTAAATCCCCGCCTTATCTCAGCTCACTGGTCACCATAGCAGCACCCACCCG
>NW_019949786.1:0-3094 GCF_002910315.2 Salvelinus sp. IW2-2015 | reverse complement strand
ATGGTGCGTGTGTGTGTGTGTGTGTGTGTGTGTGTGTGTGTGTGTGTGTGTGTGTGTGTGCGTTGTGTGTGTGTGTGTGTGTGTGTGTGTGTGTGTGTGTGTGTTGTGTGGTGTGTACTGGAACTTGTTTACCCAAAAACACTCGAAAAAAATTTCCTCATGCGTTAGATTACCGTAACATTTCCTCCTCAACCACCGAGTTGAATTTCAGCAACACGTTGCACCATCTTGGTCTGATGAGTCCCTCCGCTGAATATTGAATTAAAGCAAAACAGTAAATCTCTTGGAAGAGGACACGCACTTAAAGGCGGACTTACGGCCTGACTGCATGAACCGCAAATGAGCCTCAGCTGCTGCTGCTGCAGTGTCTACAGACAGTAGAGAGTCGTGTGTGTGTGTGGTGGCGTTGTGGTGGCCACGGCATGTGGTGGTTGCGTGGTAGCCGTTGGCGTGGGGAGCACTGGCCGCACCTTGTGTTTATGGGCTGTTTCTATGCGGGGCTCACTAACAGCCATGCCAGATACCACACCACAGCCTGATGAGCCATCCCTGTGACACATTCGGATCAGGTCCGTGCCACCTCCGGAAATACAGGCTATACACAGCAGAACCATGAGCCACGTAAAATCCCCAATCCTGACTACCACGACATTATACTCCCCCAAAAAACTTACTCTCTCGGGCACACACATGCTCACACACACACTGAAGCGAATGCACACACTCACACACAGACACGCTGGCTGGCAGTCATTCATCCTGTTCACAACAAACGGTATCAGATAATGATTAAAACCCATCAGCTCTTCCAGGTAGTGATGCCTTCATGTATATGGTGGACACTGTGGCCCGTCCGACGATACCCAGGACAGGGAAATCCAGGCATGATATCACCCGATGCACTTTGCCAAAGCACAGCCCAACACCACTAGAGGGATATCAACAGACACCAACTTACCACCTGAGACACACACACACACACACACACACACACACACACACACACACGATGAAGCAATGATGGAAAATATGGAGGGGTCGAAGCAGCCTTTTACAAATTATTGATGATAGATAAGAGATACAATCAGATGACTAATCAGGAACTAATTTTGATCGAATTGTGAAATCTGTGTTTTGTTGTTGTATATTTTTGCTGAAATATTTTGCTTAATTCCCTAGTCTATATTTCCCTCCTGTCTGAACGGATCAACCAACACCACTTGGATCCCCTTAATTTGTCCTGTCTCTATGGTGTGCACTTGTACACTACTCCCCATACATTTAAAAACATTGGTGTAGGCATTGGCTGCTAAAGGGAGTTTGATCCATAAATCTTATTCCAGTCCTTTCAAATCACCAAGGGGAAGTGAACAAGTGTATACATTTTGTCTGGACCCGAGTCTGGAGGAGGCAAGACGAGGGACAAGTATAGMCCCAAAACTGTCTGACCTGACGGTCTCTAAATGATAACAAATTCCGCTATGATCACAAGGARAATYCGTTAAGGCTGCAGCAGTAAYAAATCAAATCAAATCAAATGTTATTTGTCACATACACATGGTTAGCARATGTTAATGCGAGTGTAGCGAAATGCTTGTGCTTCTAGATCCGACCATGCAGTAATATCTAAGTAAGTAAGTAAAGTAAGTAAAGATGAGTAATGTAGGGTATGTAAACATTATATAAAGTGGCATTGTTTAAAGTGGCTAGTAATACATTTATTACATCAATCTTTCATTATTAAAGTGGCTAGAGATGAGTCAGTATGTTGGCAGCAGCCACTCAATGTTAGAGATGGCTGTTTAACAGTCTGATGGCCTTGAGATAGAAGCTGTTTTTCAGTCTCTCTGTCCCTGCTTTGATGCACCTGTACTGACCTTGCCTTCTGGATGATGGCGGGGTGAACGGGCAGTGGCTCGGGTGGTTGTTGTCCTTGATGATCGTTTTTGCCTTCCTGTGACATCGGGTGGTGTAGGTGTCCTGGAGGGCAGGTAGTTTGCCCCCGGTGATGCGTTGTGCAGACCTCACTACCCTCTGGAGAGCCTTATGGTTGTGGGCGGAGCAGTTGCCGTACCAGGCGGTGATACAGCCCGACAGGATGCTCTCGATTGTGCATCTGTTAAAGTGATTTTGGTGACAAGCCATATTTCTTCAGCCTCCTGAGGTTGAAGAGGCTCTGCTGCGCCTTCTTCACCATGCTGTCTATGTGGGTGGACCATTTCAGTTTGTCCGTGATGTGTAAGCCGAGGAACTTAAAACTTTCCACCTTCTCCATTGCTGTCCCGTTGATGTGGATAGGGGGGTGCTCCCTCTGCTGTTTCCTGAAGTCCACGATCATCTCCTTTGTTTTGTTTACATTTGTTTACAGTGTGAGGTTATTTTCCTGACATCACACTCCAAGGGCCTTCACCTCCTCCCTGTAGGCCGTCTCGTCGTTGTTTGTCCTTAAAGCGAGCACAAGTTGTTTAGTTTGTCTGGGAGCAACGGGGCTGGTTTTCCTTTTGTAGTCTGTGATTGACTGTAGACCCTGCCACATACCTTTCGTGTCTGAGCCGTTGAATTGCGACTCTACTTTGTCTCTATACTGACGCTTAGCTTGTTTGATTGCCTTGCGGAGGGAATAGCTACACTGTTTGTATTCGGTCATTTTTCCAGTCACCTTGCCCTGATTAAAAGCAGTGGTTAGCGCTTTCAGTTTTGCCCGAATGCTGCCATCAATCCACAGTGTCTGGTTGGGGAAGGTTTTAATAGACGCTGTGGGTACAACATCACCGATGCACTTGCTAATAAACTCGCTCACCGAATCAGCGTATTCATCAATGATATTGTCCGACACTATGCGGAACATATCCCAGTCCACGTGATCGAAGCAATCTTGAAGCGTGGAATCCGATTGGTCGGACCAGCGTTGAACAGACCTGAGCACGGGCGCTTCCTGTTTTAGTTTCTGTCTATAGGCTGGGAGCAACAAAATGGAGTCGTGGTCAGAGTTTACGAAAGGAGGGCGGGGAAGGGCTTTGTATGCGTCGCGGAAGTTAGAATAACAATGATCCAGGGTTTTGCCAGCACGGGTCGCGCATTCGATATGCTGATA
>NW_019949785.1:6982-9957 GCF_002910315.2 Salvelinus sp. IW2-2015 | reverse complement strand
TCAGGGCTTTGTGATGGCCACTCCAATACCTTGACTTTGTTGTCCTTAAGCCATTTTGCCACAACTTTGGAAGTATGCTTGGGGTCATTGTCCATTTGTAAGACCCATTTGCGACCAAGCTTTAACTTCCTGACTGATGTCTTGAGATGTTGCTTCAATATATCTACATAATTTTCCTCCCTCGTGATGCCATCTATTTTGTGAAGTGCACCAGTCCCTCCTGCAGCAAAGCACCCCCACAACATGATGCTGCCACCCCCGTGCTTCACGGTTGGGATGGTGTTCTTTGGCTTGCAAGCATCCCCCTTTTTCCTCCAATCATAACGATGGTCATTATGGCCAAACAGTTCTATATTTGTTTCATCAGACCAGAGGACATTTCTCCGAAAAGTACAATCTTTGTCCCCATGTGCAGTTGCAAACTGTAGTCTGGCTTTTTTCTGGCGGTTTTGGAGCAGTGGCTTCTTCCTTGCTGAGCGGCTTTTCAGGTTATGTTGATAAAGGACTCGTTTTACTGTGGATATAGATACTTTTGTACCGGTTTCCTCCAGCATCTTCACAAGGTCCTTTGCTGTTGTTCTGGGATTGATTTTGCACTTTTCGCACCAAAGTACGTTAATCTCGTCTCCTTCCTGAGCGGTATGACGGCTGCGGGATCTCATGGTGTTAATACTTGCGTACTATTGTTTGTACAGCTGAACGTGGTACCTTCAGGATTTTTGGAAATTGCTCCCAAGGATGAACCAGACTTGTGGAGGTCTACAATGTTTTTTTCTGAGGTCTTGGCTGATATCTTTTGATTTTCCCATGATGTCAAGCAAAGAGGCACTGAGTTTGAAGGTAGGCCTTGAAATACATCCACAGGTACATCTCTAATTGACTCAAATTATGTCAATAAGCCTATCAGAAGCATTACTTGTGTCATGCACAAAGTAGATGTCCTAACCGACTTGCCAAAACTATAGTTTGTTAACAAGACATTTGTGGAGTGGTTGAAAAACGAGTTTTAATGACTCCAACCTAAGTGTATGTAAACTTCTGACTTCAACTGTATTTGCCATTGTGCTACATTAGAGATGCATTTGCTATATGTGCTCTTTGAAGCTTCTGTTTAACTGAATTGTTTTGCCTGTAGCAGCAATAATTATCTTCTGATAGTCCGATTTAAGCTTTTTGTGCATGTGAGTGCATGTTGCATGCCTTTGTGTTCTGTGAGATCCTCTCCCCTTGACTACAGTCTCTTTTTTCTCTAAACCCTCCTCCTCCTCTTCTCCTCTCCATTCGCTGCAGGCCTAGAGTGTGTGGGTGTTTTAAAGGGGCTGGCAGGAGGGGTGTGGGTGCTTCAGTCCCACCCTTCTCTCCCTCTGGTGGCTTCTTGTGGTTTGGATCACTTTGAGGGTACACAGCCTGGAGGACCGCTCTCTACGGAACAAGGTACACACACACACACACACACACTTATACTCTCCGCACACTTGAAGCCAGCTACATAATCCATCATTAGTGAAGCCTCCTACACAGTTTTGAATAATTGTGTTCAGTAAAAGTTTGAGGTTCTTTCTCTTCGTCTCCCTTTCAGGTGTATCTGAAGTCARGACTCAACTGTGTGCTTCTGTCCAACAGAGATCTCGAGGTAGGGGAGAATTAAGTGCAATGTATCAGCCTATGTTTTAGACTTTGTGAAGTGCAATACTTTGTCATCTGTTTGACTTTCAAATTGAGACTTGCTAGTTTTTAATGTTGTGATATTACAGAGCTGTTAGAGGGTTTTTATAACATCTGACATGCATATATTTACTTATTTATTACACTATTATACACTATGATAGAGTAGTTCYTTTAAATTGACATAACAATAATGTCAAACAACAATGTTAACTGTCATTTGCTGTTAATATTTTTTTTTAAATGTGATTTTCCTGCATTATGCTGCAGAATGATGCTGTAGTATGTTTACAGTCTCTCCTCTATTTCAGCTGGGCAGTACAGGAGTGAACGGAGATGTGGAGGAAGTAAAAGAAGATGGAGGAGAACTGGATGAGGTGTGGAACACAATGGGGATGATAAAAGAAAGAAGGTAAAAAAAAAGAAAGCGGCAACACAGCAGAATAGAGCTTTGTTGAAGAAGCAGAGAAGAGGAAGCTGTTGTTGAAGAAGCAGAGAAGAGGAGGCTGTTGTTGAAGTAGCAGAGAAGAGGAAGCTGTTGTTGAAGAAGCAGAGAAGAGGAAGCTGTTGTTGAAGAAGCAGAGAAGAGGAAGCTGTTGTTGAAGAAGCAGAGAAGAGGAAGCTGTTGTTGAAAAAGCAAGAGAAGGGAAGCTGTTGTTGAAAAGCAGAGAAGAGGAGGCTGTTGTTGAAGAAGCAAAGAAGAGGAAGCTGTTGTTGAAGAAGCAGAGAAGAGGAAGCTGTTGTTGAAGAAGCAGAGAAGAGGAAGATGTTGAAGAAGCAGAGAAGAAGACGAAGAAGAGGCATCAAACACTATTTTTTCTGAAACATATTATACCTTATATATAAATAAATATGGCTGATACCGCGTAGACACGACCAAACCCGAGATTTCAGAAAAGGAGCTCAAAGAGAGGAAAGAGGAGGTGGAGGAGAAGGAGAATGGCAGTCGGGACGCACCAGCCAACAGCAATGGAACACACACAATGGTGCAGAGAAGAAGAACAATTTGCAGATGATTCTGAAGAAACCCTGAGGGTGAGAAGAAGAGAGGATGGAGTGGGACTGGATGCAGCTAAGGATGCAGAATAAGCTTTGATGAGGAGGTTGACCATCCTGTGAAGCGTCCAGCTGATGAGGAGGTTGACCACCCTGTGAAGCGCCCAACTGATGAGGTATCCCAGTCTGTGAAGGACCCAGCTGATGAGGTTAACCACCCTGTGAAGGACCCCAGCTGATGAGGTTAACCACCCTGTGAAGCGCCCAGCTGATGAGGAGGAACAAGTGGAAAGAAAAAACAGAAAACGGTGATC
>NW_019949785.1:0-1897 GCF_002910315.2 Salvelinus sp. IW2-2015 | reverse complement strand
ACACGGATGCTACACTACAGGACTGTTTTGCTAGCACAGACTGGAACATGTTCCGGGATTCATCCAATGGCATTGAGGAGTATACCGCTTCATCAATAAGTGCATCGATGACATCGTCCCCACAGTGASCGTACGTACATGTCCCAACCAGAAGCCATGGATAGCTAAAGGCTAGAGCTGCCGCTTTCAAGGATCGGGACACTAATCCGGACGCTTATAAGAAATCCCGCTACGCCCTCAGAAGAACCATCAAACAGGCAAGTGTCAATACAGGACTAAGATTGAATCCTACTACACCGTCTCTGACGCTCGTCGGATGTGCCAGGGCTTGAAAACTATTACAAACTACAAAAGGAAACCCAGCCACGAGCTGCCCAGTGACGCGAGCCTACCAGACGAGCTAAATGCCTTTTAATACTCACTTCGAGGCAAGCAACACTGWAGCATGCATTAGATCGCCAGCCATTCCGGACGACTGTGTGATCACACTCTCGGTAGCACATGTGAGCAAGACTGCTGATCCTCAACACTGGGGCCCCTCGGGGTGCGTGCTTCGTCCCCTCCTGTACTCCCTGTTCACCCACGACTGCGTGGCCAAACACGACTCCAACACCCTCATTTAAGTTTGCTGATGACACAACTAGAGGTCGACCAATTATGATTTTTCAACGCCGATACCGATTATTGGAGGACCAAAAAAAGCCGATACCGATTAGTTGGCCGATTTTAAATTAAATAAATAAAAAATGTTTTTATTTGTAATAATGACAATTACAACAATACTGAATGAACACTTATTTTAATTTAATATAATACATCAATAAAATCAATTTAGCCTCCAAAAATAATGAAACATGTTAAATTTGGTTTAAATAATGCAAAAACAAAGTGTTGGAGAAAAAAAGTAAAAGTGCAATATGTGCCATGTAAAAAAGCTAACGTTTAAGTTCCTTGCTCAGAACATGAGAACATATGAAAGCTGGTGGTTCCTTTTAACATGAGTCTTCAATATTCCCAGGTAAGAAGTTTTAGGTTGTAGTTATTATAGGAATTATAGGACTATTTATCTCTACGATTTGTATGTCATATACCTTTGCCTATGTTCTTCTAGGCACTTTAGTATTGCCAGTGTAACAGTATAGCTTCCGTCCCTCTCCTCGCCCCTACCTGGGCTCGAACCAGGAACACATCGACGACAACCACCCTCGAAGCAGCGTTACCCCTGCAGAGCAAGGGGAACAACTACCCCAAGTCTCAGAGCGAGTGACGTTTGAAACGCTATTAGCGCGCACCCCGCTATCTACCTAGCCATTTCACATCCGTTACACCAGCCTAATCTCGGGAGTTGATAGGCTTGAAGTCATAAACAGCTGAAGGCTTGAAGCACAGCGAAGAGCTGCTGGCAAAATGCACGAAAGTGCTGTTTGAATGAATGCTTACGAGTGTGCTGGTGCCTACCATCGCTCAAATAAAATTTGATTTGATTTTGTTTGTCCCCAAGATATTACATTGAACCAGAGTCCTAAAACATAGAGGCCTGTCCTCTCTTTTTATAAACTGTTATTTATTGGTTTCTTACGCAAAATAAAAAATTTAAACCTTTGCAAATAGAATCTGTGCTATTTTGATCAGTTTTGTTATTTTGTATCCGTATGAGTTGAGCACATTCTCTACATAGTTAACTGCTGACCAGCTGATTCAGAGGCAGACAGATCTACCCTTCTCCACATGTTCAGGGTGACATCTCAGACTCAATGAAGACCAAAGATAAGTTTTAAGCAGGGCTAATGGACTATTGTTAGCATTATTAATTTGGTCTTTTTTAAATCCTTTTTGTTTACTGCTGCTAGTAGTTAATCCTTTGCCAGGCTGAACTGTTAACACAATAAAATGTTTG
>NW_019949784.1:0-9962 GCF_002910315.2 Salvelinus sp. IW2-2015 | reverse complement strand
AGATGAGAGATTATAAACTGACTATAAACGATCCTGACTATAAACTGACTTTATCATGACTATAAACTGACTATCCATCTGAACTATAAACTGACTATAATGACTATAACTGACTATCCACTGACTATACTGACTATAACTGACTAATAAACTGACTATACACTGACTATCATGCTATAAACTGATATAACTGACTAGTACAGACTATATAACCTGACTATAACTGACTATAATGAATAGACTATAATGACTTTCCGCTTCTATTAAAAACTGCAACTACTTCCAACTGACTATCCACTGCTATAAAATGCTATACTGACTATCACTGACTATCTACTGAACTATAATGACTTATCCATGACTTAACTGACTATACTGATATAACTGACTATCACTGACTATAACTGATATAAACTGACTATAGACACTGACTATACGACTATACGACTATACATGATATCATAACTGACTATAACTCTTCTGACTATAAACTGCTATAAACTGACTATAAACTGACTATAAATGACTATCACTGACTATCACTGACTATAACTGACTATCACTGACTATCACTGATATAATGACTATAAAGCTGACTATAATGACTATAAACAGACTATAAACTGGACTATCCACAGACTATAATGAAACCTGACTAAAACATGACTATTCACGACTATCACGACTGTCCATCGACTCTGTAGCCGGGCGTGCACGTGACACGGTCAGGTGCAGGGCGTTTCCTCTGAACATTGGTGTGGCTGACTTGTCAAGAACAGTACGGCTTGTCAAGAAGCAGTACGGTTTGTCGGGTTGTGTTTTGGAGGACGCATGGCTCGACTTTCGCTTCCTGAGATCCGTACGGGAGTTGCAGTGATGAGCAAGATGTACTACAATTGGATATCACAAAATTGGGGAGAAAAGGGTAAACACTTTTTTTATATATATATAATAAATAACAAAAAGCGAAAGCCAAATGAAGGGTTCACAGTTGAAGTCTTCATCTTTGAAATATGGATGAGCATAAGTGTGCATGAGCTGAGGTGCATGACATTCCAGGACCGTTTTTCACCCTTGAATGACTAAGAAGTAGGAAAGATGAGCTCCACTTCATCTACACCTTGTTTAGAGAAATCAACTCTTTATAGGAGGATTCACCAACTTTTTCTGCTGAACCATTTAATACAAATGGAAGTCCTGTTTGGATAAATCTGTTACTAACCGTTTCATCTTTTCTCTCTCCAGGAGCCTATGGAGTAGTCCTGAAGTGCAGGCACAAGGTAAGACATGACGGCTCATTGTCCAACAGTTTGATTCTTCAGGAGTCTCATGTGAATACACAGTGCTTTTTACTCTTTATCCTTAAGGTTTAAATGCTCATCAACAAGGTATCTTTTATCCTTAGGTTTAAAATGCTCCTAACAGGTACTCTCTTTATCCTTAAGGTATACATGTATAACAGGTATTCTTTTCCTTAGGTATACATGTTTATAACAGGTATTCTTATCTTAAGGTATACATGTTTATAACAGGTATTTTTATCTTAAGGTATACATGTTTATAACAGGTATTCTTTTAATCTTAAGGTATACATGTTTATAACAGGTATTCTTTATCCTTACGGTATACATGTTTATAGAGGTATTCTTTTCTTAATGGTATACATGTTTATAACAGGTTATTCTTTAAATCCTTAAGTATACATGTTTATAACAGGTTTCTTTTATCCTTAAGGTATAATGTTTTATAACAGTATTCTTTATCTGTAAGGTATACTGTTTATAAAGGTACTTTTATCTTTAGGTTACTTTTACAGGTACTCTTACCAGGTATACTGTTTATAACAGGTTTCTCTTCATCTTAAGGTATACATGTTTTTATACAGGTACTCTTTATCCTTAAGTTAACATGTTTATAAAGGTATTCTTTATCCTTAAGGTATACATGTTTATAAGAGGTACTCTTTATCCTTAAGGTATACATGTTTATACATGGTTCTCTTCTTAAGTATACATGTTTATAACAGGTATTCTTTTTTAAGGTATACATGTTTATAACAGGTATTCTTTATCTTAAGGTATACATGTTTATAAGGTATTCTTTATCCTTAAGGTATAATGTTTATAACAGGTATTTTTATCCTTAAGGTATACATGTTTATACGGTATTCTTTATCCTTAAGGTATACATGTTTATAACAGTTTTGTATACATGTTATAAAGGTTCTCATCCTTAAGGTATACATGTTTTAACAGGTACTCTTTATCTTAAGGTATACATGTTTATAAACAGGTATTTTTATCCTTAGGTATACATGTTTATACAGGTATTACTTAATGTTAATCTTTTATCTTTACTTAAGGTATACATGTTTATAACAGGTATTCTTTATCCTTAAGGTATACATGTTTATACAGTATCTTTATCTTAAGGTATACTTGTTATAACAGGTTCTTCTTCTATAGGTTTACCTGTTTATAACAGGTACTCTTTATCCTTAAGGTTATACATGTTTATAACAGGTACTCTTTATCCTTAAGGTATACATGTTTATAACAGGTATCTTTATCCTTAAGGTATACATGTTTTAACAGGTTCTCTTCCTTAAGGTATATACCTGTTTATAACAGGTATCTTTATCCTTAAGGTATACATGTTTATAAAGGTTTCTTTTATCTTAAGGTATACATGTTTTTATAACGGTATTCTTTTATCTTAAGGTATACATGTTTATAACAGGTACTTCTTTATCCTTACGGTTACATGTTATAACAGGTATTCTTTATCTTAAGGTAATACCATGTTTATAAGGTATTCTTTATCTCTTAAGGTATACATTTCGGTATTTTATGTATAATGTTCAGGTATCTCTTTATCATTAAGGTATATACATGTTTATATAACAGCGTTTCTTTATCCTTAGGTATACATGTTTTATACAGTATCTTTTCATTAAGGTATACGTGTTTATAACAGGTATTCTTTATCCTTAAGGTATACATGTTTTATAACAGGTACTCTTTATCCTTAAGGTATACATGTTTATCAGGTATCTTTATCTTAAGGTTATAATGTTTATAACAGGTACTCTTTATCATTAAGGTTAATACGTTTTTATTAACAGGTATTCTTTATTCTACTTCACGGTATATACGATGTATTATAACAGGTTCTTATCCTTAAGGTATACAATGTTTATAACAGGTAATTCTTTATCCTTAAGGTATACATGTTTATAAAAGGTTTCTTTATCCTGGTAAGGTTATACATGTTTTAAGCAAGTACTCTTTTCATCTAAGGTATCAGTGTTTTATAACAGGTTTCTTTTCCTTAGGTATATCATGTTTATAACAGGTTCTCATCCTTAAGGTTACATGTTTATAAACAGGTACTTTTATCCTTAGGTGCATATGCTGAAACGCTTTACCTGGTTTGCTAAAATTCAAATAGTTTGCCTAATTTCAGTTTATGTGACAAAACAAGCAAGTATAGTTTAGTGAATCATTGTACCATCTAAAGCGCTGTAGATATATTTTCCATAACCAATATTGTATTTTCAGCTGTTTGAAGCCTAGTGCAATTTTCTGCACACGTGAACATGCGCGTGAAATCGCTGCGCAAATGTAGCCTGTCATTACGACATAAAAGGTGATGCATTTTCAAAATGCAAGACTGGCTAAGAAATAACTGCATCCTGTACTTGCATTTGGAGCTGAAAGTCATTCATGTTTGCAGCAATATCAACTAGGGCTGTAATACATGTATTTCTTGGAGTCTAGAGCAGAATCAACTAGGGCTATATAGGTCTTTCTGGAGTCTAGAGCAGAATCAACTAGGGCTATATCATGTACTTCTCTGGAGTCTAGAGCAAGAATCAACTAGGCTTATCAGTCACTTCTCTGTCTAGGAAGAATCAACTAGGGCTATATCATGTCACTTCTCTAGAGTCTAGAGCGAATCAACTAGGGCTGTAATGCATGTACTCTCATAGAGTTAGAGCAGAATCAACTAGGCGCTGGGTATCATGTCACTTCTCTGAGTCTAGAGGCGAATCAACTAGGGCTTTATTCATGTCACTTTCTGAGTCTAGAGAAGAATCAACTAGGGCTGTATCATGTCACTTCTCTAGAGTTAGAGCAGAATCAACTAGGGCTGTTATCATGTACTCTCTTTCTAGGAGTCTAGAGCAGAATCACTAGGGCTGTATCATGTCACTTCTCTAGAGTCTAGAGCAGATCAACTAGGGATGTATCATGTCACTTCTTAGAGTCTAGAGCAGATCAACTAAGGGTGTATCATGTCACTTCTCTAGAGTCTAGAGCGATCAACTAGGACTTATCATGTCACTTTCTCTAGAGTCTAGAGCAGAATCAACTAGGGCTGTATCATGTCACTTCTCTAGAGTCTAGAGCAAAGATCAACTAGGGTTATCATTTCACTTTCTAGAGTCTAGAGTAGAATAACTAGGGCTGTATATATGTCACTTCTCTAGAGTCTAGAGCAGAATCAACTAGGCTGTATCATGTCACTTCTCTAGAGTCTAGAGCAGAATCAACTAGGCTGTTCATGTCACTTCTCTAGAGTCTAGAGCAGAATCAACTAGGCTGTATCATGTCACTTCTCTAGAGTCTAGAGCAGTAATCATGGCTGTATCATGTCACTTTCTAGAGTCTAGAGCAGAATCACTAGGGCTGATATATGTCACTTCTCTGGAGTCTAGAGAAGAATCAACTAGGGCTGTATCTGTCAGTTCTTTAGAGTCTAGAGCAGAATCACTAGGGGCTGTATCATGTCACTTCTCTACGAGTCTAGAGCAGAATCAACTAGGGTTGTATGATGTCACTTCTCTAGAGTCTAGAGCAGAATCAACTAGGGCTGTATCATGTCACTATTCTCGTAGAGTCTAAGCAGAATCAACTAGGGCTGTATAATGTCACTTCTCTAGAGTCTAGAGCAGAAGTCAATAGGCTGTAATATGTCATTCTCTAGAGTCTAGAGCAGATCAACTAGGCTGTATCATGTCCTTCTCTAGAGTCTAGAGCAGAATCAACTAGGACTGCTATCATGTCACTTCTCTAGAGTCTAGAGCAGAAATCAACTAGGGCTGTATCATGTTACTTCTCTAGAGTCTAGAGCAGAATCAACTAGGCTGTATCATGTCACTTCTCTAGAGTCTAGAGCAGACTAATAGGGCTTATCATGTCACTGTACTCATACTTCTTGGAGTCTAGAGAAGAATCAACTAGGGCTGTATCATGTCTGTCTCTAGAGTCTAGAGCAGAATCACTAGGGCTGTATCATGTCACTTCTTACTCGACTGTTTCTCTAGAGAAAGAATCAACTAGGTAGTATCATGTCACTTTCTCTAGAGTCTCTAGAGCAGAATCAACTAGGGCTGTATCATGTCACTTCTCTAGAGTCTAGAGCAGAATCAACTAGGGCATGTTATCATGTCACTTTCTCCTTAGAGTCGTTAGAGCAGAATCACTAGGTGTATCATGTATTTTACTTCCTCCTGAGACTTCTCTAAGAGTCTAAGAGCAGAATCAAGCTAGGGCATTGTATTCCATTGTCACTTCTCTAGAGTTCTCCAGAGCAGAATCGCAACTAGGACTGGTATCATGTCACTCTCTCTATAGAAAAAGTCTAGAGCAGAATCAACTAGGGCTGTATTGTCACTTCTCTAGAGTCTAGAGCAGAATCAACTAGGTTGTATCATGTCACTTTCTCTAGAGGTCTAGAGCAGAATCATACTTGGGCTGTATCATGTATCACTTCTCTAGAGTCTAGAGCAGAATCAACTAGGCTGTATCATGTACTATTTCTCTAGAGTTCTAGAGCAGAATCACTAGGGTTATTTCATGTTCAACTTTAGTAGAGGTACGAGCAGAATGAACTAGGGCTGGCTATTTATGTCATTTCTTCTAGAGTTGAGGCAGAGCATTAACCGACGACAATCACTAGGGCTGTATCATGTACTTCTCTAGGAGGTCTAGAGTAATGAAACATCAACTAGGGACTGTATGTCTATGGTCACTGCTTTTGGTCTTTTCTAGAGTCTGAGCAGTAATGATTCTAGGGCTGTATCTGTTCACAATGGTCACTTCTTCTAGAGTCTAGGAGCCATAGATCAGCTAGGGTCGTCTGGTGTGTATCATGTCTTCTCTACTACGGTTACTATAGAGTCGTAGGAGAGTATTCAACTAGGGTTATACTATGTCATGGTTTTTTCACTTCTTCTGAGTCCTAGAGTCAGTAATCAACTAGGGTGTATCCATGTCACAGTTTCTCTAGAGTCTCGAGCAAGAAATCAACTAGGATATCTATCATGTCACTTCTTCTGAGTCTTGAGCAGAATCAACTAGGGTGATCATGTCACCTTTCTCTTGAGTCTAGGCAGAATAACTAGGATGTTCATGTCCTTCTCTAGAGTCTAGAGCAGAATCAACTAGGGCCTGTATGCATGTCACTTTTTCTAGACTCTAGAAGAGAAATCAACTAGGGATATATATTTCACTTCTAGGAGTCTAGATGCAGAATCAACTATAGGGCTGTATCATGTCCTCTCTAGATCTAGAGAGAATGCAACTAGATATTCATGTCTTCTAGATCTTAGAGAAATCATCCAGCCTACTTGTAGTGGAGGTTGCAGGATCAGATGGAAGCATGTTCTGTCTGCACCTTTGGATGGCAGTTGTTTTGCTGTGCTTCCTCACATTAGGCATCTTCGTTCCGTAATATTAAAGACTGCGTTACAGCCTAGTTTGATTCTGCTCTAGACTCTAGGAAGTTGCATGATACAGCTAGTTGATTCTGCTCTAAGACTCTAGAGAGTGTACATGATAGCCTAGGTCTGATTTGATTTTCTCTAGACTCTAGAGAGTCGAATGATACAGCCTAAGATGATTTGCTCTAGACTCTAGATGAAGTGACATATCCGCCTAGTTGATTCTCTCTAGCTCCGAATCTAATAGTATTTCTGCTTAGACTTAGAGAAGTGAATGATAGCAGTCTGGAGTTGATTCTGCCTCTAGACTCTAGAGAAGTGACATGATACAGCCTAGTTGATTCTGCTCTAGACTCTAGAGAAGTGAATGATATCATCTATTGATTCTGCTCTTTAGACTTAGAGAAGTGCAATGATACAGCTCTAGTTGATTTGCTCTAGACTCTGAGAATGAATGTACGCTTCTATTCCGATAGAAGATGACATGATACAGTCTAGTTGATTCTGCTCTAGGACTCTGAGAAGTGACATGATACAGCCTCAGCGTTGATTCTGCTCTTAGACTCTAGAGAAGTGACATGATACAGTCCTGTTGATTCTGCTCTAGCTAGAGAAGTGACATGATACGCTAGTTGATTTCTTTCTAGACTCTAGAGAAGTGACATGATACAGTCCTAGTTGATTCTGCTTAGACTAGAGAAGTGACATGTACAGCTAGTTGATTCTGCTCTAACTCTCCAGCGAAAGTGACATGATAAGCCTAGTTGATTCTGCTCTTGACTCTAGAGAAGTGACATGTATACAGCCTAGTTGATTCTTCTCTAGATCTAGAGAAGTGAATGATAAGCCCTAGATGATTCTGCTCTAGACTCTAGAGAAGTGACATGTATACAGCCTAGTTGATTCTGCTCATGACTACAGAGAAGTGACATGATAAGCCCTGATTGATTTCTCTAGTCGAGAAGTGACATGATACAGCCCTAGTTGATTTCTGCTCTAGATCTAGAGAAGTGATGCATATACCCTAGTTGATTCTGCTCTAGACTTAGAGAAGTGAATGATCAGGCTAGTTGAATTTGTTAGATCTAGAGTAAGTGACATGATAATAGTCCTAGTTGATTTGCTCTTAGCTCTAGAGAAGTGACATGATAGTCCCTAGTTGATTCTGACTCTAGACTCTAGAGAAGTGCATGATACAGTCTGTTCTGCTAACGTAGGTATGATCTAGTGTCTGCTCAGACTCTAGAGAAGTGACATGATAACAGCCTAGTTGATTCTGCTCTTAGACTCTAGAGAAGTGACATGATACAGCCTAGTTGATTCTTTCTAGACTCTAGAGAAGTGACATGATACAGCTCCTAGTGATTCTGCTCTAAGACTCTAGAGAGTGACATGATCTCAGCTAGTTGATTTCTCTCTAGACTCAGAGAAGTGACCTGCATACAGCGTAGTGACTTCTGCTCTAGACTCTAGAGAAGTGACATGATACATCTAGTTTGAATTTGCTTCTAGACTCTAGAGAAGTGACATGATACAGCTAGTTTGATTCTGCTCTAGATCCTAGAGAAGTGACATATAAGCTAGTTGATGTTCTGCTGTAGACTCAGAGAAGTGACTGATACGCCCTAGTTGATTCTGCTCTAGACTCTCAGGAAGTACAGATAATGCCTAGTTGATTCTGCTCTAGATCTGAGAAGTTGACTGATAATATCCCTAGTTTGATTCTGCTTCTAGACTCTAGAGAAGTGACATGATACAGCCTAGTTGAAATTCTGCTCTAGACTCTAGAGAAGTGACATGATAAGTCTAGTTGATTCTGCTCCTAGCTCTAGAGAAGTGACATGATACAGCCGCTAGGTTGATTCTGCTCTAGACTCTAGAGAGTACTGATACAGTCTAGTTATTTCTGGCTCTAAGACTTAGTAGAGTGACATGATCAGCCTAAGTTTGATTTGCTCTAGACTCTAGAGAGTGACATGATACAGCCCTACGTTGATTCTGCTCTAGACTCTAGAGAAGTGCATGATCAGCTAGTTGTTTCTCTAGACTCTAGAGAAGTGACATGATACAGCCCTAGTATATCCCTAGTTGATTCTGCTCTGGACTCCAGAGATGTGACATGATATATCCCTAGTTGATTCTGCTCTGGACTCCAGAGATGTGACATGATATCCCAAGTTGATTCTGCTCTGGACTCCAGAGATGTGACAGGATATATCCCTAATTGATTCTGCTCTGGACTCCAGAGATGCGACATGATATATCCCTAGTTGATTCTGCTCTGGACTCCAGAGATGTGACATGATATCCCTAGTTGATTCTGCTCTGGACTCCAGAGATGTGACATGATATATCCCTAGTTGTTTCTGCTCTGGACCCCAGAGATGTGACATATATCCCTAGTTGTTATTGGCTGCTAACATGAATGAAGTTCAGCTCCAAAGGCAGGTGTAACATGCAGTTTGTTTCCGTAGCCTGTCTTACTATGGCTGTAATGACAGGCAACATTTGGAGTTGGGTTGGATATAGTCATGGTAGAGGCTACAGACAATCTTATATTTTGACTGGAATTGTGTTGGTCATTGTTACTAAGTGCAGCATTTATTCCAATTCAAATAGTTAACAAAGTTCTTTAGTCAACATATTGTAAAATTGTGCTGCTTTCCCCTTTTATTGTAATAATTTCTCAACCAGTCTGCGACCACAGTTACAGGAAAAGGGACCTCGGACTAAAGTATGCACCGGACAGACCACAGTTACAGGAAAAGGGACCTCGGACTAAAGTATGCACCGGACAGACCACAGTTATGGGAAAAGGGACCTCGGACTAAAGTATGCTCCAGACAGACCATAGTTACGGGAAAGGGGACCTCGGACTGGTGCCAAAGTATGCTCCAGACAGACCACAGTTACAGGAAAAGGGACCTCGGACTGGTGCCAATGTATGCTCCAGACAGACGCGGTAATGGAGGACGGCCACTAATTAATTATATATATATATATGTCTGTATATATGGATTGATTTGCATCCACTGCTGTGGTGAGATGCTTGAGCACAGCATTACATCATTATTATTATTGGGAGGTCATAAACTGGTCATATTCTGGTTGGAGTTCTAAAGTGGTCAGAAATAAGATGACTTATTAGCAATACCTAGGGTTAGAACCAAGGTACTGGCTTATTAGCAATACCTAGGGTTAGAACCAAGGTACTGGCTTATTAGCAATACCTAGG
>NW_019949783.1:0-9965 GCF_002910315.2 Salvelinus sp. IW2-2015 | reverse complement strand
CTAAATACTTTTATTCCCCAACTGTAATAGCGTAAACAATACTAATATTAACTATCGCACATGAAATTAGCCACGTTACTTAGCAACAGTCTGCCAAGCCACCCAGGCCTTCACCCTCACTAGAATTCTGAAGAGCAATGGTCTTAATTGGTGCGAACGTCTCCCCCCACTAAAAACAGATGAAGAGAGGCCGGAATATTCATTCATAGGACTACATTCGTTCCAACTATGACAGACAAAATGAAGAAGAAAAAAAAATCCAGAACTGCACATCTGTAGGATTTTTTATGAATTTATTTCGCAAATGATAGGTGGTAAAATAAAAGGATATTTGTCACCTACCAATACAAGCAAGGATTTCTGGCTCTACCATCAGACCTGTAACGATTTCTTCTTTAAAGAGCTCCTCTGTCCTCCACTCGCGTGCGTTTCAGTCGCTTTTTGCTATCTTAATGGCACCTGTTTTGCAACTTCGGTCCATTTCAGTATAAAATAGACACCACACGACGAAGAGCCTCAAAAACCAGTCACACTCCAAAACCGTCCCACTATGCCAAGACGACAAAAAAGCTGAGTGCCAGACACACCACAAACAAAACTGCTCTCGAACATAAGCCCTCTTCTCATCTTATTCAAGTAGGAAACTTGCACAATATTGGCGTCGCGAACTAATACTTTTCCCCCCACTGTATGTTGGATGTGTTGAAGAGGTTGGGCTTAAAACTGCATTCCCCTGTCGTGAAGTATCCATCAAATTCTGGGTCTTTCTTCTCTCTTAAGTTCCAATTTCAAACGGGCTTCCATTGGCATGGGGAAGTCTCTCTCTAGTAACTACATTCCACTGTGAGTTAACTTTGACCCTCTGAGACAAGAGCACTATGATGCTCTATTATATACACGAGGACGTTAAAACTCACGGACCAGTGTGGAATTGCTAATATACATTTCACTAAGAGATCACCAAGCTTTCCTCAGGGATCCCAATCTCATTGTCTTTGCTCTGAGTAGACATGCTACCATCTCAGTGTTCTTCTCTTTCCATGAAGACCAATCTGCAGACTCTTAACAATGTGCTTTGAACATCATCCCTCGAGTTTTTGTTTTGTTTTATGTGTGTGATTGAATTCTCAAAGTACTTTCCCTCCAGCTTCAAGTAGTCCTTTGGCTTATGCTGTGGACTACTATTGTGCTCAGAACCAAGTTCCAACGGTGCAAAGGGAATGTGTCTCTTTCAACTCCTTATCCATATGTAGGAAGCAGTCAATCCATAACTAATCTACCACCACTGCCGGACAAGCACACAAGATGTCCATGGCCAGGGGGCTTAAACTCACTGGAGAGCTGTGGCAGGCGGGATCCCAGATTACAGAGACTCCTATTATGCAGAGATAGAAAGAGGAAGAGGAGAAGAGAGGAGTAGAGGAACGCGGAGGAGAGGAGTAATGAGCGAAAGGAGAGAGGAGGAAAGACAAAGAGGTATGAGAGGAAGAGGCTGCGGAGGAGATGAAAGCAGAGAAGAGAGGAGCGAGCGAGAGGAGATGAGGAGAATGAAAAGGAGAGGAGAGATAGGAAAAAAGAGAGGACAGGCAAAGGAAAATGAGAGTAGAAAAGAGTGGGAGAGTTATATACTTATGAGTACACACAAAAGGAAGGAGATGAGGAGATGAAAGGAGGAGGGAGAGGCAGGAAGAAGATCACAGGAATAAGGGAGGATTGAGAGGATGAGCGGAAAGAAGAACGAGAAGCGAAGGAAAAGTACAAAGCGGATGAAGGAATTGACGGAGCATGAGAAATGGACAAAGAGAGTAAGCAGAGAAAGCGCAGAAGACGGCGGAGGAGGAGGAGATTTTTGGCGAGTATCCTCACAATATAGACCAGACATTACAAGCGCTGCCAGGACCCTGTGAAGAGGATGAGAAAAGAGGGTGGTAGTGTAGGAGTGTGCTTGGGACCGTGAGCGATGTGAGCTGGATCCACGGTGAGGAGAAGAGGGGGAACATTACGAATGATCTGAGAGACAGTATAAAAGAGCATAGTGAGGGGAGAAGAGGGGACACTAGGAAAGTGTCTGGAGAGCAATGAGCATGTGAGGTGAAGAGGGGGGCAGTCTAGGACGGTCTGGAGCAAGACACGTGAGCCATTGGTTATGAGAAGAGATGACATTAGGAATCTGAGAAGACGAGAGCCAGTGAGCAATCGCCTGAGGGAAGAGAGAGAGCGTTAGAGGTGTCGGTGAGAGCCAGGTGGAGGCATGGGTAGGTGAAGAGGGGGGACATTTAGGGTGGGGGGAGTTTGTTTTCTTTGGGGAGAGCAGTGGAGCATGGTGCGTAAGAAAGAGGACATTAGGAGGGGTTCTGGAGAGCAGTGAGGCATGCGCGTAGGAGAAGAGGGGGGACATGATCTGTCTGGAGAGCATGAGCATAGTGAGGAGAAGTTAGGGAACATACGAATGTCTGGTATGAAGCAGGAGCATGCGTGGAGGAGAAGAGGTTGGACATTAAGAAGTGAGATTTCAGGAGAGCAGTGTTATGCCTATGGTGAGGTGAAGAGGGGGATCTAGTAGGAGACTGTTTTCTAGAGCAATGAGTCTATGGTGAGGAGAAGAGGTGTTGAATCGAGTGTCTGGTATGGAGCACGTGAGCAATGGTGAGGTGAATAGAGCGGTGAATCTAGGGTAAGTTCTGGGAGGAGCAGTGGAGCATGGTGAGGTGAAGAGGGGGACATGAGCAGTGTTTGGTTGCAGACAGTGCAGATGTGAGGAAGAAGAGGGATTCTATTAGGATGTGTCTGGTAGAGGACAGTGAGCACATCTGGTGAGGAGAAGAGGGGTGATTAGGAGTGTCTGGAGAGGCAGTGCAAGCCATGGTGAGTGAAGAGGGTGATTAGGAGTGTCGTGCCGCGAGAGCAGTTGAGCATGTGAGGAGAAGAGGGGGAACATTAGGGAGTGTCTGAGAGAGCAGTGAGTCATTAAGGTCAGGTAGGAAATAGGATATGGACATCTGATATATGGCGAGAGTCTAAGGAGAAGCAATGTACTGT
The DNA here is from genome assembly GCF_002910315.2 of Salvelinus sp. IW2-2015. NCBI lineage: Eukaryota > Metazoa > Chordata > Actinopteri > Salmoniformes > Salmonidae > Salvelinus > Salvelinus sp. IW2-2015. Next base: position 6,926 of record NW_019949783.1, on the reverse strand, counting down.
GGTATATAATTTTATGATTGTATATCGATGTTAGGCATGGTGAGAGAGGAGGGGGATGCTAGGAGTGTGCTGGATGCAGCGTGCAGCTATGTGAGGAGAAAAAGAAGGGGACATTAGGTAATGGCGCTTCTGTCGACAGATAGAGCATTGTGAGCATGGTGAGGAGAAGAGGGTTGATTAGCGAGGTCTGGAGAGCAGTGAGGCATGGTGAGGAGAAGAGGGGGACATTAGGCAGTGTTATTTCTGGAGAGCAGTTAGATAAGCCTATGGTGAGAGAATAGAGGGGACATTAGGTAGTGTCCTGTTATTAGAGTCAAGAGTGAGCATCGGAGTAGAGGTAAAGAAGATTCACTTTGCGCAAAACATTAGGAGTTTTCGTGATGAGCAGCAGTGGAGCTGGTGAGGAGGAAGAGGGGGATTAGAGTGTCTGGAGAGCAGTGAGCATAGGTAGTGAAGAGGGGTTGATTAGGTACGTGTCTGAACGAAGAGTGTGACTAATGGGTGAGGAGAAGTCAGGGGGACCCATTAGGGTTCTGGAGAGCATGGCATGGTGAGGGAAGAAGAGCGGGACATTAGATTGCTCTGCGCAGACAGTGATCAAATAGAGTGAGGAGAACGGAGCGGCGTACAATTAGGTAGGTCTTGAGAGAGAAGCAGTGTATGAAATTGAAATGATTACGAGACGAGGAGACATGAGTGAGGAGTAAGAGCGGTGATTAGGAGTGTCTGGACGAGCAGGTGAGGCATGGTGAGTGAAAGCGGGGGACATTTAGGGAGAGTGATCGTGAGAGGAGGAAGCGAGGTAAAGCGAGACGTGAGGTGAAGAGAGGGACATTAGGAGTGTCTGAGAGGCAGTGAGCATCGGTGAGGTGAAAAGAGGTGATTAGAGTGGCGTCTGGGCAGAGCAGTGAGCATATGACGAAGTGAGGAGGAAGAGGGGAACATTAGAGTGTACTGTTAAAGAGCATAGAAGCGAGTGAAGCGAGTGCGATGGAGGAACAGGGAGCGGACATGTAGGAGTGTCGGGGAGAGCATGAGTGAGCCAGTGAGGAGAAGAGGGGTATTAGGAGTGTCTGCGAGAGCACGTGATGTATGGTGACGTTTTGAGGAGGACAAAAGACAAACAGAAGAGAGGGAGAGGAAGGTGCATGGACAGAGATAAAGATTCATAGAAACTATATTACCTATTTACCTCTGGGATAAGCTGGTGGCTCAGTGCCATTGACTTTCTCCAGATCCCTTAGAGGTGATGATGCTCAATCATTGTGCAATGCCTTTGTGAGGAATTGCATGATTCAAGCGACTGAGTCTGCAGCTTTCTCCCCTTCTCCTCACACCCGCGCGTGCTACTACTGCTGGTGCTCTGTGCCATCGTTGAGGAGCTCGAGGCGAGCCCTGCTTACTACTGCTGCTGTCTGTGCACGCTAGGAGGCTCACGACCCTGCTCACTATGCTGCTGTGCTGCTTGCTGCTGCTCTGTGGGCATTTGATGAAGAGCAAAGCACAGAGTGCCATTAAGGTCTTGGAAGTGGCCCAGGGATAGAGCTTCCAGTCCTGCATGGAGAGAGTTAATCGTACAATGCGTGCACAGCAACTCAGTTTGGAGAGTGAGATTGGAGGGTAGCAAGACCCAATTCTAAGACTGACGTGCAGCACGGTATGATGCTTACAGAGCCGACACAGGCACTTGTGGAGCAAGGAGAACACACAATCTAGCTGCCGTGTCTCTAATCACACTGGTGTTTGCCCTTTGGACGACTATTCACGAGGTTCTATTTAGTAGACATATCCACAACATCTAATGAAACATCAAATGTCATTTAACTGAGACTACAATAGACTAACAGTAAATAATGTAGGACGAGCTTACTCAAACTCTGTTACTCAAGCTGATTCGCCCCTAACATCTCACTTAGCTGGGACCTTTTGCACCAAACACGTTGACTATGGTGGAGCCAATGTGGGAAGCTTACGATTTCTTTCTATGACAAAATTATGTTGATCATAATTACTGTAAGAGATGTTCTTTTAGTTGGTTGTTTGCTTTCCCTTCAACACTAGTAATGTTGCCAGTGAGCTAGCTACCACTACTCCAGCCAAGTATATTACTACTCTCAGCACTAGCTGGCTAGCTTGTTAGCAAAAACCATTGAGCTTAGCGTACTCCTTCGTCGATGTTACGGATACAGGTATCCTTGGTATTCCTTTCTGCTCCTTCTGCCCTAGTCCACGTGGTCAGTCACACTAGTCTGCACAACACGAGGTAGCTAACTCGACCGTTAGCGAGCACCTGCTCCTTTTCGCCATTTACCCAATCACCATCCATTCCCCTTGGGTTTAAAGAGAAAACCCATCAGTTGTCTCTGGACAGCTGCTATCTCTTCTTTTGTTTTGCTCCTACATCATCACAGTGTCTCTATCATGTCGTTAGCTGCTAAGGCTTGCTGGTGAGGAGTGTATGGCTGTTTGTTTGATGGGCCTGGGAAGCAACATACGACGCCAAGCTAACTTCATAGTCTCTCTATTCGGCCAGTACATTACCCTTATAGGGAAAACTTTGTCTGAATACCATAGTAGAACTTGGGCAGGACCACCCACACTTGTATTTATTTGGTATTAGTTAGTCGTCGAGGCTGTTTCTGAAGAGGCCAAGACACCTAGCTTATGTAATCTCTATTTTATTTTATATTTACTATTCTTTCCCTTGGGTCCTAGCTCAGCCCCCCGCCCCCCCCCCCCCCACCCCCACCCATTACCGTGTGTGTGAAAAATAAACCTAAAGATGTTTGACGGTAAAGAATTTTAGGTTGTCTGTTTGTTTTACAGCTCTCTCCCACTGTCTCGTTTTCACGTTATAATATTGCATTGAGATATCCGATCAACCGTACTCGTTTCCATCCCCCTCTGAGAGCCCTGCAAGGGGCCCCAAAGGGGTTCGTAAGGACTCAACGAGAGCATTAGAAAATACAACAACACACCCCATCCTTCAACGAAAACCCCAGTGGCAATGTTGGGAGCTGAGCGCGAAACAAGCGAGCACATTTCTGGAGCAGCCTTTTATCACCTTGACATTGCCCCACTGCCCGCCTTGGTTCATTTGCTCTGTTCCTCTGAACCACAGCGCTTCGTCACAAGCGCCTACCCCACTTATTTTCATTCCGAACGAGAGAGTGATTGCGGAATCAGACCCCAGCGCGTATTACCACGCCAAATTCTCCCCGAGGCATAATGGACAGTGTACAGATGCTGCTATATATAATGCATGCCTCAGGAATCACACTGGTGAACGTACTTCGTACCTCCTCTGTCAATCGATTGCTCCAAGTTGTGATTCGCCCATATTGAATCCAGCTTTAGGCCTGAATTAACAACGAAGCAGGAAACTCGCATCACCTCTTCCATGTTGACCCAGAGTCGACAGATGAAGGGTCTTCGCTTTCAATCTTCGGCTGGCCTAGAGAAAAAAAATGAAGGACAAAACAGGCGAACAACCCCGAAGCGAGCGCGCGAGAGCTGCGCAAAACGAACAAACATCATCACAAAATGAGCGTAATATACGTGCCTGTGAAACTGTACCGACTGCTGGTTATTCTCGGTTGAGAAGCATACGGCCGTCTTGACCCCCGGACTACACTCGGCGCAAACCTATTCCCATCCTCAGCACAACCACCCAAGCTCCTATATCCCTGACCCATGACCTTAAGCGACAACCCGTCACAACCCCATCCCAACACCCAGCACACCCTCCTTCTTACCCACCTCTCCTCCTCTTTTTCGGCCAACCGAACTACCCCAGAACAGCCTTGTTACAAGGTTGCTACATAGCTCCTCAGTATCAGATTCGTGAGCTGTGCAACAATGAATAACACAGCTGCTGATGTCAGCGGATTTCTAATTGATGTCCAATTCATTGGTTTGCTGGCTCGAGTTTGGTTGATGTTGATCTCTATTTTACATAAACCCACACACCTGAAAAAAATCCTCTTTATCCCTCCTTATCATCTGCCTTAGTTCTGTGCTCCCCTATATAGCATCTGGTGCGCTGTCGATAACTAGACATACTTGAAAAAATTTCAAATACTGTATGCTGCCTTGTGGAAGTGTCTGTGGTTGTGCAATGACAACCCAGGAGCAATGCATACTTAAAAAATGCGAGGATACCCCAGCAGGGGGGAGGCGGGGGGGGGGAATCTGGCACACCATGACAGCCGCTAAAACCAATATCTATTCATTCATAATTTTGATTTTTCAACCACAAAAATACATCTTTCAAATTACTTATTTGAACCCAAGACTGCTAAGAGAATTCCGTGCTGCTGATGAGTTTCGTTAGATCAGTTCAAGAAAGCTAGCGAAAATTAACCAAACGAAGTGTTGCAATGATGGACAGCCCGCAACTCAGCTGGAACCTCTCTCTTTAGTCATATTTTGTGCTTGATCAGTCTTTGGTAAGCCATTAATGTCCTAATGTGTAAAAAATAGCTGTGTTTGTTAGTATCTCAGAGGCTGTTATGCCAGTTCAATGGAGACCGTTATGTGTTGGAGCCAGGAGGAAAGAGTCTGTACCGCGGGCAGAAACTGAAACATCTATATGTATTGCTTCCATATTGTATACTTAATGTGACAAGGTGTCACAAATACTAAGACAATTATTTGAATTGCGCTTTTCAGAGTATTTGAAAATAATTTTTTCAATTTTATATAAAACCATCTTAAATTTGAAGTGAATATGTGTGAGCTGTATGTCTTATGAATGTGTATTATGGCACTTCTATTAAGTGTTACCACAACAAACACATATATTATAATAGACAATGAAATAACTATTATGTAGCTATCACGTACTTTTCATGTTTAAGAAATGAAAACCCACCCAAATATGAATCCCCAGCGTCTCAGCGACCATTTGGGTGAGTTTATAATAACAAGCCGACTCATACTAGGAGAGATGATGCGGACAGGACAAGACAGGAGGTGGAAGCCTGCTCCACCCTACAAAGTATGCTGCAATTGACATCTTAGCTCCTATGGACAGTTTCCCAGGACCCAGGTTAACGTGCCTGTTACCCAGATCCTGCGGTGTGCCGCGTCGTTTTTGCCAAGTCCATGTGACAATGACATAGGATTAGGCAAGACAGCAACGACACATCTGTTACCAGACTAGGGTTAAGTCTATATATTCCTGAATGTAAAAGTAGTTCAAATGGAGGATTTCTCGTTATGAGCAGCTTTTCACAGCTTTCACAGGATATCTAAACTACTTCATCTGCTAGGCGATAACCACAAACAGCCCCTAGTACTGTACCTGCATACGCATGCTGAATCACCTCAACCACCACAGGTAATAGAGCTCATCGGGTTATCTCATCTAAGTGCGGAACCTCGAGATGGAACACAATCTCTACAGCTCCATATGGTCGTTTGAATAGCTGAAACTGTATCTATTTTCAAAAAGGATAGCTATTGTCACCTGTCACTGGCAAACCTGTTGTAGTGCCTGTACTAACAGGTGATTATATCCTAGTTATAGAGACCACAATTGAATCAGCATTATGCACAAAGTTGTTACTGGGCTGTCTCCCCCCCGGCCGTGATTTGGAGTCCCATTGGGCAGCGCACTAATCCCCTCAGGAGGCTGAAAGGATTTGGCATGGGCCCTCAGATCCTCAAAAAGTTCTACAGCTGCACCATTGAGAGCATCTTGACTGGATGCATCACCGCTTGGTATGGCGAGGTGCTTGGCCTCAATTTCCTTTAGTCCACGGTCAGCTCCTTTGTCTTACTGATGTTGAGGAAGAGGTTGTTGTCCTGGCACCACACTGCCAGGTCTCCGACCTCCTCCCTATAGGCTGTCTCATCGTTGACGGTGATCAGGCCTACCACTGTAGTGTCGTCAGCAAACTTAATGATGGTGTTGGAGTCGTGTGCGGCCACTCTGTCATGGGTGGACAGGAAGTACAGGATGGGACTAAGCACGCACCACTGAGGGGCCCCCATGTTAAGGATCAGTGCGGCAGATGTGTTGTTGTCTACCCTCACCACCTGGGGGCGGCCCGTCAGGAAGTCCAGAATTCAGTTGCAGAGGGAGGTGTTCAGTCCCTGGGTCCTTAGCTTAGTGATGACCAGCATTCTCACGTAGGTGTTCCTTTGGTCCAAGTGGCAAGGTCAGCATGGAGTGCAATAGAGATTGCTTCATTTGTGGATCTGTTGGGTGGTATGTGAATTAGAGTGGGTCTAGGGTKTCTGGGATGATGGTGTTGATGTGAGACATGACCAGCCTTTCAAAATATTTCATGGCTACAGATGTGAGTGCTACGGGGCAGTAGTCATTTAGGCAGGTTACCTTMGTTTTCTTGGGCAGGGACTATGGTGTTCTGCTTGAAACATGTAGGTTTTACAAACTCGTTCTGGGACAGGTTGAAAATGTCAGTGAAGACACTTGCCAGTTGGTCAGCGCATGCTCTGAGTACGTGTCCTGATARTCCGTCTGTCCCTTCGCCCTTGGGAATGTTAACCTGTTTAAACCTGTCTTACTCACATCGACTATTGTCGTCCAGAACAGGTGGAAAATAAGCAAATTAGTTTAGGCACCTCATGTCAGGAACCGAATAAGCACATTAGATTATACTAAATTCACACCATTTTTTTTGTTCATTTCCTGAAATTTGTGAATTCATCAAAATTCATCAAAATGTCAATGACCCCAACCCCGGTTCTGTTCCAGACATGCCCGGTTCTGTTCCAGACATGCTCGATTCTGTTCCAGACATGCCCGGTTGGGTTCCAGACATGCCCGGTTGGGTTCCAGACATGCCCGGTTCTGTTCCAGACATGCCCGGTTCTGTTCCAGACATGCCCGGTTCTGTTCCAGACATGCCCGGTTCAGTTCCAGACATGCTCGGTTCAGTTCCAGACATGCCCGGTTC
>NW_019949782.1:0-9971 GCF_002910315.2 Salvelinus sp. IW2-2015 | reverse complement strand
ACCTAAATGAGATGGTCTGGGACAGAACAACCAGCCTACAATGACTGGGCTCTGGACAGAACAAGACACCAGCCTAAATGACATGGTCTGGACAGAACAGGACAACCAGCCTAAATGACATGGTCTGGCGACAGAAACAGGTCAACAGCTCTAAATGACATGGTCTCGGACAGAAACAAGACAAACCAGCCTACATGACATGGTCTGGGACAAACAGGGTCAACCAGCCTAATGACATGTCTGGGACAGAAACAGAAACCAGCCTAAATGACATGGTCGGGAACAGAACAAGACAACCAGCCTAAATGACATGGTCTGGGCAGAAACAAGTCAACCAAGCCTAAAGACATGGTCTGGGACAGAAAACAGGGACCAACCAGCCTAAATGACATGTCTGGGACAAACAGGACAACCGCCTAAAATGACATGGGGCTGGACAGAACAAGTCAAACCAGCCTAAATGACATGGTCTGGGAAGAACAAAGTCAACCAGCCTAAATTGACATGGTCTGGGAACAGAACAGGACAACCAGCCTAAATGACATGTCTGGGACAGAACAGGGACAACCAGCCTAAATGGATGGTCGGCGGACAGAACAAGACAAACCAGCCTAAATGATCAATGGTCTGACAGAAAAGTCAACCCAGCCTAAAATGACATGGTCTGGGACAGAAAAGTCAACCAGCCTAATGACATAGGTCTGGACAGAACAAGTTCAACCAGCCTAAAATGACATGCGTCGCGGACAGAACAGGACAAACCAGCCTAAATGAGATGGTCGGGGACAGAACAAGACACCCAGCCTAAATAAATTGTATATCTTTATTAACTAGGCAAGTCACGTTAAGAAACAAATTCTTATTACAATGACAGGCCTAGGAACATGGGTTAACTGCCTTGTTCAGCAGCCAGAACGACAGAATTCCACCTTGTCAGCTCGGGGATTTGATCTAGCAACCCTTTAGGTTGTTAGCTCCAACGCTCTACCACTAGGCTAACCTGGCCACTTCCTGGCCCAAGTGGTCTGGGACAAGAACAGGGACATCAAAACTTCATGAGAGGAATCCTTCAGAATGTAAGTAATGTGAAAGGATGAAAATACCATACATCTGTGTTCTGATCTAAGATTCAGTTTAATATTTTTAATGATTGATAAATAACAGGGTGACCTGATCCTAGATCAGCACTCCTACTCAGAGACAATTTATGAAGATGTCCTGTATATGTCTAGAGGAGCACATCAGGAATCTTATAAAAGACTTAAAACCAACTCTTCTTGGTTGTATTTGGGCCTAAATTTACGATGGTATTATCAAACAGGGGAAAAATAGAAGCCAGGCTATGGTATTTCTCTGACGGGGCCAATCCCCTGTTCCTGTGCATCTGATATGTGATGTCAACATTTGGCGGCCATCTGGGAAAAAAAGGGAACGCGCCATATTGTTAATAAAATAATTGATTAAAACCCTTCGATGTCTTTGGAGCGTTTTGTACCAGTATGGGTTGGGTTTTTGGTTTTTGTGTTTGCCCACATGAAAAAATACTATAGTAACACAACTGGGTGAAATTAAAACATTAGGGAACACCTTTCCTTAATATGAAGTTGCTAGCCGCATGTTGAATTCAACGGTTTCCATAGCTGAGAGGACCATTCTAATACACACGAGAAACTGCTGAGAGTGAAAACCAGCAGCATTGCAGCTTGGCACACTCAAACCGGTGGCCAGGCACCTACTACCATACCTCATTCAAAGGCACTTAAATCTTTCTTGCTTATTCACCTCAGAGTGGAACACATACCACAATTCCATGTCTAATTGTCTCAGGCTGTATAAAACCCTTCTTTAAACCTCTACAGGATCGGTGTTTGTGAGAGTAGAGTAAGAGAGAGAGAGAGAAGAATGTGTTGTGTGTGTGTGTGATGTGTTGTGTTGTATATGGTGTGTGTGTGTGTTGTGTGTGTGTGTGTGTGTGTGTGTGTGTGTGTGTGTGTTGTGTGTTGTGTGTGTCTTGTGTGTGTGTGTGTGTGTGTGGTGTGTGTGTGTGTGTGTGTGTGTGTGGTGTGGTGATGTGTGTGTGTGTGTGTGTGTGTGTGTGGAGAGAGAGAGAGATGAGAGGGATGACTGCCACATTCTTGTTGGCTGCTCTGATACAGCCTGGCCCTTTGTCCGGTCCTGACAAGCCAGCAGTACTGTACACAGCAACAGAGTACCTCTCTCTCTCTCTTGTTCTCTCTCGCTGTCGTCCTCTCTCTCTCTCTCCTCTCACTCTCTCTTCTCTCTCTAGCTCTGCTTCTAGCTAGCTCTCGCTCTCACACCACAAAACACACACACACACAACACACACACACACCACACCACACACACACACACACAACACACACACACACCAACCACAGCACCACAAAAACACAGACTGAGAGAGCGCTGGCAAGGTCTGGCCATGGGCTTGGTACTATACTGACAAACAGGGGAATCCCCCAAGACTGCAGACAACACACACACAAACACGCACACACACCAGCCGGCTAGCAACAAAACAATCTTACAGGTATGTAATGCATAATGGAAGGGAGATCCCATGGGAAAGACAAGGCCACATCCTACAATTATGGATAATTACATTAATAAACATATAGAGATACAAGGTGAGCACATTTTAAATAATCCGTGTGATATTTTACTGATAATTTCACCACTGAAAATGTGATGCAATTTAATAAAAAGGGACACTTTCATGTTTTTCGCCAGAATTTAAAAGCTTTTTTTCGTAAATAGTATGTGTCAATGAAGTCTGAAAGCAAGTGAGGTAACAATAAAAATCAACAATATCACAATAAAAAATGTTGTTTTTCCAACTAATTAATTGTAGTCAAGCTATGGTTATAACCAGATTACATTGTGCATTAAGCAACGGCCGGCAGGAAAAGCCAGAAATATCGACAGCCACAGAGACAGTCTTTGTTGACTTCAGTTCACATTTAAGGAGCAGACCAACTTGTGCTCGTGGTCAAAAGTAGTGCACTGTCAAAGAAGGAATAGGGTGCCCTTTGGGATGAAGGCCCAATTTCACATGCTGCTAGGATCCACAAACAAACATAACGGTATTACAAAGGTCTTAAACCACTTTGTTGCAGCTGGGATGTAAATTTCAACTAGATCTCACATCAGAATTGACATTCATCCAGATTATTAATAAATCCCACCATTTCGACGTTGTTGCAAACGTTCACATTTTAGCATTAAAACGCCACATTTTTAAGGTTAGGGTTAATTTAAGTTTAGGCATTAACTCTGAAATTAAGGGTAGGTATTAACTCGGAAAGGGTAATTCGTAAGCGTTTTAAGGTTTGGGACAGGATTTAAAAACAAAACAAAAAAATTTAAACAACTTTATTCGATGCTGCGATTTCAAACTAGCAACTTTTAGAATTCAGAGGCAGATGCTATTGCCCATTTGCCATTCCTGTCATACAACAACCTAGCAACAACCGAAACCTACTTGAAGGTAACAGCACTCCACTGTTGGGCCTCTATGTGACCATTTTCCAGTCCCGGACCTCCTCAGACATGGATGTACGTCGAATACTGGACTGTAAAGCGGTGACCTGGCTGTGTAAACGATTTGTTTTACATTCTGAAACCATGGGGTGAGAAGAGTAAGCGAGAGAGAGAGGGGGAATGTTTTTTTCTTCAAACACAAGACCAAAACTGGGCTTTTGAAAAGGGAAATGTACGGAAAGACATTCTTCAGTCTCCCTTCTCATTATTTTAGGAGAATGACGATAATGAGGAAAATTATCAACTTACAACTGTAAAACTCAATTTCCGTTTCTCGAATGAACAATAGAATATGTTTTTATCTCACCTTAAACAGACAGCGGATCCCTATTGTGATATTTCAGAAAGGCCTAAAATGTATTCTGAAGACATCATTACCTTGTCACCTGTGATTCTATTAAAAAGGTTTTACATGAAAACATATTTCTCTGCGTTAATAGATTATCTGATCGGCGTTGAGTTCTACATCACATGACATCTGCAAGATCGCCAAACACTCTCTGTGTACATTTACGCACGACGCACGTACGCACACACACACACACACACACGCACACACACACACACACCACCACAACCACACACACACACACACACACAACGCGCACACACACACCAACACACGCACCACACACACACACACACACACACACACACACACAGCACACACACACACACACACACACACACAACACACACACACACACACACACACACACACACACACCACATGGCACACACACACACACACACACACACACACCACACACCTGTGTGCCAATTCCCACAGAAACCATATTGCTCAAAAAAAAAACCAAAATTTTTTGCTCAAACAGGCTCGTTTAAGACATAAGGCAGCTGTGTGTATTCTGTGTAAGATATCAGTGACCCATCTCATCTCTCTGCCTGGTCAGCAACCCACAGAGATGGACTTGTGAACCACACACACACACACACAAAAAACACACACACATACACAGTTACACACACACACACACACAACCACACACCAGACACGCAAGTGAGTAAGCACAAACATGGCAAGCATACACCCACACCACACACCACACACACACATAATAGGGTGTGTGTTAAATTCCAATTGGGCCATGGCCTGAGAGATTATTACCAGACGCCTCACATACTGAAAAACCAGGCGGCCTCTCTACCACGCACACACACAACACCAACACACGCACACCCATACAGAAAAAACACACACACCCCTTCAGCCTGCGGGAATGGAGGGGGCAAAGGATGGCCTGCTATGGAGAATGTCTGGCAGGCCTTGGCTTCGTTCCCAGGGTAAGAGCAGCGCTTATAGAGAAGTTGTCCAAAATCTGCCCCCCCTCCACCCCCCCCCCCAAACACACCACAACCACCCCCTCACCCCCACACACTGACAAAACCAGACACAACCCCCCCATAACCCCCACACACTGACAAACAGACACAGACCCCCCCTACCCCCCACACAACAGACAAACACAGCACACGAACCACCCCACGCTACCCCCACACACAGACAAAACACACACAGCCACCACCCCCCTACCCCCAACAACACAGACACAACACACACACCACCACCCCCCCTACCCCCACACAAGACAAACACACACACGCACCACCCCCCTACGCCCCACACACAGACAAACCACACACCCACCAACCCGCCTTACCCCCACACACCAGACAAACACAACACACCATCTGTATCACCATGTATTTTCTATCGAACCTACTTCAGTCACTGGAATTAGATGAGGCAGAGGACGCTCTGCAGTGAGATCTGTAAAAAAAGAATGCTGACCCAAAAATCCATATTGCAAAACACATACTATTGTATTTCTAGATTGTGCCGATAAAAATTACTCCATCATAAAAAATACTGTTACTGCTGCAAATTGCAGAGCTGACATTCCCAAGTCTTAATAAAATCTAACTTATTAGAAGTGCATTCAAACTCTCTCTATACACCAATATAAGTAATATCTTGACGTTAAAACCGACACAAGAAACAAGGGAAATGGAGACATAGTGTCATATAGTAATTTGTAAAAGAAATAATAATAAAAAAAAAACAATAAAAATTTGAAAACATCCTCTGTGATTTTCAACTGATAACGGCCAATAAATATCCCTTTCACCGCTATGGAACAGACATGCCTCTCATAATCTCTCTCAATCTCGAGGGACAACTCGAGGCCGAGAATGAAATACGGATGTTCTTTCCTTTTTATCCCTCCAAATGTATATGTTCCAAATGGCACCCTGATTCTCTTCTATAGTGCACTACTTTTAACCAGGGCCCTAGGCAGGCCCACCCTATTCCCTTATATGCACTAACTTTTAACCAAGGGGCCTATTTGCAGGCACCCCTTTCCCTTTATAGTGCACACTTTTAACCAGCGCCCTATGGCAGTGGCACCATTCGCCTATAGTGCACTTCTTTAACCAGGGGCCCATGATGGAACGGCACCCTATTCCCTTATAGGGCACTACTTTTTAACCAGGGACCCATGGCACCCTATCCCCCTTTATATGAACTACTTTTAACCAGGCTGGTCAAAAGTAGTCCTCTTTCTACGGAATAGCATTCCATTTGAGAGATGCTGTCTGTGGAAGTCCAAAGGCGCTCCGAGGCTATAAAAGTACAGAGAAGGTCTAGTCCGAGGGTCGTGCTTAAACTAACCCTGCGCTATTAAACATCCAACGCCACTTACATGTGGTTTGATTTCTGAAGATCACAAACCCCCCCATTTCTTCCCATCCCGCTTCTCCCCCTTCTCTCTATCATTCTCTCACAACTTTCATTCCTCTTCCTTTCATTCACTCCCTTACTCCAATAAGAATAAGGACAGGAATTGCTGCTTTGGAGGGACGGAACGACGGAGGGAGGGAGGGAAGGGAAGGGAGAGAGATAGAGAGGGAGGGGAGAGAGCTGGAGAGAGAGGGAGGGAGAGAGGAGAGAGAGAGAGGGAGTGAGAGAGAGGAGAGGAGAGAGAGAGGGAGAGGGAGGGAGGGAGCGAAGAGAGGAGTGAGAGAGAGTGAGAGAGAGAGAGAGGGCAGAGGAGGAGGGAGAGGATGGGGAGCAGGGAGAGGGAGAGGGAGAGGGAGAGGGAGAGGAGAGGAGGAGAAGATAGGAGAGGCAGAGAGAGGGAAAGAGGAGAGAGGACGAGGATGGGAGGACGAGGGAGGAGAGAGAGGGAGGAGGAGAGAGATGGAGAGAGAGGAGAGGGAGAGAGAGGGAATGGAGACGAGAGAGGAGAGGGAGAGGGAGAGGGAGAAGGAGGGGGAGAGGGACGAGGAGAGAGAGAGGAGAGGAGGGAGAGAGAGGGAGGGGAAGAGAGGGAGAGAGAGAGAGGGAGAGGGAGGAGGAGAGGGGAGGGAAGGGACGAGGGAAGGGAGAAGGGAGGGAGAGGAGAGGAGAGGGAGAGGGAGAAGGGAGAAAGAGAGACTGCAGTCAGTGTGTGATAAAGAGGTGTTAATTTCACTTTTGTTTACATGATCTATTTCCACTTGCTTTGGGCAAATGTTATCTCCTCTCTTTTTCATTTAGGCTGGTTGTCCTGTTCTGTCCCAGACTATCTCATATGTGCAATTTGTTGGTTGAATCGTTCACTATTGGTTTCCAGACCGAGGTTGGCATTTCAGCCTGAAATCTCTGAGGATCAGGTCGTAACCAGAGCTGAGGTGAACAAATTATGTTGACAAACGTGCAAACATCCATATATTAATCTTCCCTAAAATAACCTTTACATAACGAGAGAGTTTACCAATTCTAGCTAACAATCGCTTACAATGCAGAAACGACCGCCTTTTAAGTCCTTCCTCATTTAAAACAGATAACGGCCATCTCCCTTTTGTCATTTAAATCCCAAATCATTTTGAATCCTTCCTGGCTCCCCATTCCCAGTCTGGGTGTAGGGCGTCAATCTGTGGGGCAGGGAGGTTCTCTGCTCTCCCCCCGATGTCTCCCTGGGATCCTCTTGGCCATCGCTAGGCCTTGGCTAGCTCAGATTAGTTAGCGACCACGGTCCCAGTGGAGACATCAGAGAGCTCAGCGTTGGTCAAAACTACGGCCTATCCGACAGAACCATAACACTGCTGGAAGCTTGTAGGAACATTCACAGGTAGGCTTATTCTAATTGTTTACTGCTACAGGTAGGAAACTGTAATTAAACAAGTGTATCTAATTGTTACTGCTAAGGTAGGACACTGTAATTAAACCAAGTGTATTCTATTGGTTATGCTAAGGTAGGAAACTGTAATTAAACTAAGTGTATTCTAATTGTTAACTGGCTAACAGGTAGGAACTGTAATTAAACTAAGTGTATTCTAATTGTTACTGCTAACAGGTAGGAAACTGTAATCAAACCAAGTGTATTCTAATTGTTTGCTGAACGTTTTAGCCATGATTGCTAGCACTTGATACGTGGATTATTCACCGGTAGGACTGTAATTAAACCAAGTGTATTCTAATTGTTACTGCTAACAGTAGGGAACTGTAATTAACCTAAGTGTTCTAATTGTTACTGCTAACAGGTAGGACACTGTAATTAAATAGAGTGTATTCTAATTGTTCTGCTACAGGTAGCTGTATTCAAGCAAGTGCATTCTAATTGTTTGCTACAGGTAGGCACTGTAATTCACAAGTGTATGTAATTGTTACTGCTAGGTAGGCACTGTAATTAGACCCAGTGGTAGCAGAGGTGTTTTGGGATATGCTTTCATGATTAGTTAGCCGGCCCATGACTTTTACACCCAATTGTCACCCACGGATGACAAGGGATTCCCTCTTGGTCTAAAGGTCAAGATGTGTGGGTTCCTGAGCACGTATCTGACCAGTTTACACCTGCTTTCTGCTGTAAGAACCCTCGACACAGTATAGATAATCAAGAGTACATTTACGTTTGAGTCATTTAGCAGACACTCTCATCCAGAGCTACTTACAGGAACAATCAGGGTTAAGGGCCTTGCTCAAGGGCACATCGGCAGGTTTTTCAGGATACCAGTAGTCTCAGGGATTCGAACCAGCAACCTTTCGGTCACTGGCCTAGTTGTTGTATGATTACAGTGGAGGTTCATATTGTGAGCTGGGATCGTTTCTGTTTAGAGGGAAATAAAAATAAATGTGATTCTTATCTTGTTGTTGCTAGAGCCATGCAGGCGTGCTGGTGTATGCATCGATAAACTCATAAACAACTGTAATTAAACCCATTAGTGCCAAGGCCTTTCAAACAGAACTGTAATCCATACACAGGGGGCTTGGAGCTTAACTTCATACAGGAACTAGTTGAAGGGAAAAAGTGGAGCAAAAATACATTTTGTTTGTGGTTTCAACATTTATTTATTGATTTGTGATTGTGTGTTTTTAAAATGTATTTATTATTGATTTGTGATGGTGTGTTTTAAAATGTATTTTATTGATTGATTTGTGATTGTCTTTTAAAATGTATTTATTGATTGATTTGTGATTGTGTGTTTTAAAATGTATTTATTGATTGATTTGGTGATTGTCTTTTAAAATGTATTTATTGATTGATTTGTGATTGTTTTTAAAAAGTATTTATTTATTGATTTGTGATTGTGTGTTTTAAAATGTATTTATTTATGATTTTGTGATTGCTTTTAAAATTTATTGATTTGTGATTGTGTGTTTTAAAATGTTATTTATTTATTGATTTTGTGATTGTGTGTTTTAAAATGTATTTATTTATTGATTTGGTGATTGTGTGTTTTAAAATGTATTTATTTTATTGATTTGTGATTGTGTGTGTTTTAACATTTAAAGACCAGCTAAGGTGTACATTATAATGTTGTTTTTTCATTATTCTACATCCTCCTCAGTTGTTTTAGAGCGTTATTCTGTCTACTAGAATCAGAATGAGCCACAAAACGGGAAAATGTACAAACTGGAAGATCGGGGACTTCCTATACAAGTATTCCAATCAGTAAACAAAAGCGCTAGTAGTAACAGTGATAGTAACAACCGTATTGTGTCTGTCTAACACACTATGAAGTACAGAGAGGGATTCACTGAGCTACTGCTTCCCACAAGGCTGTGCTTGTATAGTCTGTGGTGGTGAGTCTAGAGAAAGCCCTTGACAGTCTTAGCCATGAATACTCCAGGCAATATGAAATCCTGTAGGATAGGATGGCTGGAACCTCACATTCCTTATACAGTCTTACACTGTAGTCCCAAGATCTGTCTGGCCGCCCTGCCTTTTGATTGAGTCCCATAACTTTCCCATGACATTTTGGACATTAATATTGCAAGGATTAGGCTGTATCCTGTCTCTATGTCCTTACGTATTCTGATAGACTACCTTCAAATACACACTGGTCAGGTCTTGTCACCTTGTTCCCTAACCATCACACACACGCGCACACACACACACACACAC
>NW_019949781.1:0-9975 GCF_002910315.2 Salvelinus sp. IW2-2015 | reverse complement strand
TAGCACTGACAGGCTACATGCTAGCTGTGATGCTAGCATGTAGGACTAGCATCTAGGACTAGTCATTGGACTAGCACTGACAGCCTACATGCCAGCTGTGATGCTATGTTATCATAGGACTAGCACTGACAGGCTAAATGCTAGCTGTGATGCTATTTTATCAAAGGATTAGCACTGACAACCTACATGCTGGCTGTGATGCTATGTTATCATAGTACTAGCACTGACAGGCTACATGCTAGCTGTGATGCTAGCATGTAGGACTAGCATGTAGGACTAGTCATAGGACTAGCACTGACAGGCTACAAATGCTAGCTGTGATGCTAGCATCTAGGACTAGCATGTAGGACTAGTCATTGGACTAGCACTGACAGGCTACACATGCTAGTTGTGATGCTATGTTATCATAGGACAAGCACCTGCAGGCTACACATGCTAGTTGTGACGCTATGTTATCATAGTACTATCACTGACAGGCTACACATGCTAGCTGTGATGCTACGTTATCATAGGACTAGCACTGACAGGCTACGTGCTAGCTGTGATCCTACATTATCGTAGGACTAATACTGACAGGCTATGTGCTAGCTGTGATGCTACATTATCATAGGACTATTACTGACAGGCTACGTGCTAGCTGTGATCCTACATTATCGTAGGACTAATACTGACAGGCTATGTGCTAGCTGTGATGCTACATTATCATAGGACAAATACTGAAAGGCTACATGCTAGCAGTTCCAGCACCATCTGATCGCTGTAAGAAATCACCACCAAGGACAGCACCATCTGATTGCTGTAAGAGATTACCAATAAGGACAGCACCATCTGACTGCTGTAAGAGATCACCAATAAGGACAGCACCATCTGATTGCTGTAAGAGATCACCAATAAGGACAGCACCATCTGATTGCTGTAAGAAATCACCAATAAGGACAGCGTCTAAGAGAAATTACTTTACAGTACATAGTGTATCTAGGACACGTATATTAAAATAGAGATTACATTTACATTAACGGAATAGATCATTCACAGTACACTTATGGCTACCAAATGACACCCACCCTCCTACAACCAGACCCCCTCAACACAGCCAAATGAACACACCCCCGTACCGTGACCACCTGACAGCACTAAATGAACACACCCTCCGCTAACACGTATAAAGAACACACCCCTCCTAACACATAAATGATACACACCCTCGTACACAGCTTAAAGGAACGAACACACCCCTCCCGGTAAACTAAATGACACACCCCCCTTCTCCTATGACCTCCCCACCCCTACTTCCCCTAGCTCCCACTGCAATCCTCGTCCCCGGCCCAGGTAGCTCTTGCCCCTATTTTCCTTCTATTTGCTCGCCTCCCCTTTGGTCTTCCCTTCTACCCGCTATACTCCCCTAGCCCCCTCCCGCCGCCGCTCCCAGCCTTTCGGCCGTGCTCCTTCCGGCTTAGCTATCCTCCCCCCTGTTATATGCTACTTACCAGCTTTCTCCCCACCCCTCCTCTCCTTGCGCCGGCTAAAAACAACAAAAAAAAACAAACAAAAAAAACAAAAAAAACACAAAAAAAAAAAACAAATACAAACGACAACCTAACTAGAACAAAAAGACACTACACTACCTCTCGCGATCCCTCCTACCCGGGCCCTTGATCTAAGTGCCTAAGTCCCCCAGCGCCGTTCTCCACGTGCCTTTGCTAGCTCTGTTTTCCGGACCAGTTTTCCCAGCAACAGCCTGGACAACCTTGAATTACCAGAACCAAAAAACTAAACAACCAGAAAATAACAACACCTTTTTTCCAAACCCAGAGCTCGAAATCACTAAATGATTCTGAATTGACAGGAATTGCAACAATCCAACCCTGAAAAAACAACCAAAAAAACTACCAACGTAAAAACACGACCCTGGAAAACCGAAACCACAAAAAAACCGCGAACGCCCTTGCTCTCTCTTAAGGTAAAACGCCCATGCCCTAAATTATAAATGAAATAGAGCCATCCACCCGTAACAAGCTATTGTAGTCTACGATAAAAACTCCGCGCTGCTACACGTGTGCACTTCTTGGGTCTCCACTCCAGAGCATGTTATTGGACCTTCTACACCTAACGGGAACAGCCCAACAGCCCTCCCAATCCCGTTCACGAAGTCAAGAAACCGAACCAGTACTAAACGAACCACAGACAACAAGAAAAAACTCCCAGCTGGTTACAGAACATACCAAACTATGGTCTTTGTTCTACTCTCCAAAGGTGCCACAAAAAGTGAAACTAAATGTATAACAGTAATGAAAAGAGTCAAGAAATAAAACAAAAATCCCAAAATCGAAACAAAGGTTTTACAACGTACAATATGTAGATCCATAGAAAACAAAGTAATCAAAATTACAAAAATGGGACCCAAACGAATGGAGAACTACGAACCAACCCGTACTCTGCATAAGCTCCCGGCATAGAACCTTAACCCGTGCTAAATTTTCAACACGCTCCGACCTCCGCTAATAACAACAGTCCTGCTAAATCTTATGAAAACAACTACCGCCTCGTTTTTCCAGGAGTAACCGATATACAGAACCAAGTGGCAAACTCTTAGCTACGTTCTTTTATGGCAACTAAAAAGAATAACATCGCAGTCACACGTCCCTCTGTCGTACACAGGAATGTATCAAATGTGACCAGTAGACTACACACCACCTCTTCTAAACACAATGCTTAAAAATGAAACACACTTTTCGCTCCGTTATTACCACAAGTTCCTTAAACCGATAACAAACCCCACTAATCAACCCATCCCTTAACACACGCTAAACAAAACCATCATCCCCTTCCTTTATGACGTTTAACCCAGTAAATCTTTTCTGCGTAATGCACGATTACAGCAACCCCGCAGGCAGTAACACTTGCTATAAATAGAACAACACCAGTTTGAGCCCAAGAGTAAACAAGACTAAAAACGCTAACCAACACCCCTCATCGTAAACCTGAGACTACTCAAGAGATGGAACGAGCATCTCACGCCTGAGATTACTCGTTACTAACCTCACAGACTAATATTGAGACGGCACCCCGTAACACAGCTGAAACAAACACACCCCTCCGTAACAAGCTAATGACAGCACTCCCTCCCTAACACAACTAAACGAACTCACCCCTCCCCAATCGTAACACCCAGCTACATGACACACCCCTGAACCTAACACAAGCTATAACCGAACACCACCCCTCGCCCTAACACTAGCTAAATAACACACCCCTCCCGCTAAACACAGCCTAAACGACAGCAAGTGCCACGCAGTTAAGCCGCCCTAAACACGGGCCACCCCCGTACACACCAAGCTAAAAATACCGAACACCACCTCTCGCCGTAAAGACAAGAGCATTGCTAAACCGCCACAAACCCCGTCGTAATCGACAACAAGAGGTTGCTCATAAAAACGAGTCACCACACGCCAGATTCAGCCTAAACGAACACACCACGCTCCAGTAACACAAGTTAACTTGGAACACACCCACTCATACCTAACACAGCTTAAAAACGAAACACACCCCCGTCCCCCTAACACCAGCGGGTCTAAAGAATGAAAACAACCCCTCCGCATAAATACACACAAGTTAGTCTCAACGATACGCACTCACCCCCGCCGTAACCAACTAGCTTAGAGCAACAGAGACACCACCCATCCGCTCACGCACTAACCACTACAGGTCACCTCTAACTGAATAAGACGCGAATACACCCCCTCCGCTAAACACCAAGACTAAACATGAGACACACCTCGCCCTGTTTAAACAACTGCATTTAAATACGAAAAAACCACACCACCCTCCAGTAATCACAGGCCTAACAATCAACGACATGCCAGCACCCGCCCCGCTTACACACGTACTCTCAAAAACCCTTATTGAGAAACAAAACACCGTTGCCGCTTAAACTCATCTAAAAAGACCCCCAGACCAACACACAATCCCTCGCCGTTAGACACCGCTCGTAATTCGTACGCATAACACAACACCCGCCACTATTATATTCACTACCCGCAATCACAGATGCAGAAGCACATCGTTTCTCCTTGAACACAGTGGAATCAATGAAAGAGTCACGTTACTCTACATTCATTGCAGTCTTCTACCACTGAATCAATCTTACAACACGGAATGTCACTATGCCAGGGACTGGCTAGGCGTCAGAATTTATTCACCGTGTCTCAGACGTACGATGTAAAACCAGTTTTTCACACACGGACTGATTCACACAGCTCACTATGCAGGGCTTGTACCATGAAGATATTAGTACTGCCGTCTTCTTCTCATGCGTGGCGCATTTTAACTTATATCCATTTTTCCACGAGTAGAGTGCCCCTGGTTGTATGCACTAACAGTACATGAATGCAATGTTCCTCCCATACACAAATGGTGTTGTTATTCAGATGTGCTATGGAAAACAACATGCCAGATGTTACTTTAATGATTGTCCCTTTTCTTTTCAATTTTCACTAAAATTACATACCCAAATCTAACTGCCTGTAGCTTCAGGTCCTGAAGCAAGGATATGCATATTTGTTTTTATATCATTTGAAAGGAAACACGTTGAAGTTTGTGGAATTGTGAATTAATGTGAGGAGATATAACACATTAAGATTCTGGTAAAGATATGTTATACAAACCGGTTTTTAGTTTTATATTTAACACTCTTATTTGTCCTGCTTTGATTATCATTATACATTTTTTAATTCTTTTAAAAAAAGACAACACAGAAACTACACGAGCCCCAAACTTAACTTTTTCTTTTATCTCATTTTACACCTTAAATCAAGCCTTAGAAAGTTGGTTGCCTAATTCCAGTTTTAAACTCCACCTAAAACCCTAATGGTATAGTCACAATACGATACACAAAAATATTGCTGTGTCAGTTCTCAAATTATAATACTTGCAATAAATAGATAAAATCTGCATTATATCCGACAAAGTTTCGACAATAGTTGATAACTTTTTTAGTGAATGATAGTCATAAACTAGGGAGGAGCTGGTGGTAGTTATTGCTCATACACATTTTGACAGCTAATCATATACATTATGGAAATTGTTCTGCTAGCTACCCAGAATATGACACACCAATTAATTGCAGAGCATGCCACACGACACCAAATGAAGAAGGTGCAGTAGCAAGGCCAACAAATGGAAGAGGCAAGTAGAAGGGGAAAAAAGTAAGGAACTTGTATGTCGGCCCTGTATTAAAGAACATAAATGGTTAAAGAGAAGTGTGATAAATAAAAACATATACCAATTTCATTTAAGGACCAAAAAACTGACAGCTGTGCCATATAAATTGCAAAATAGTTGGGAAGAGATTTTCGATGTACCCATTCCATGGCACATGGTTTATGAACTGACAGTTGTTCTCCTCAAACAATAGCAGGGTATTCTTTCACTGTAATAGCTACTGTAAATTGGACAGTGCAGTTAGATTAACCAGAATTTAAGCTTTCTGCCCATATAAGACATGTTTATGTCCCTTAAAGTTGGCTGTTGTACACATCGTCATTCTAGTTACATTATCGGAATTTACAAACAACCGTCCCAGTTTGGGGACACCCATCCCGTAGAGATTAACATCTTAATCTAGTGCCTATCTTTAAGGAATCACATTTTAATAAACATTACTTTTCTACTGAACTGATTCCATGTTCTTATTAGACTCAGTCAATTACTGCAGCACACCTGTTGGATTATAAAACAGATAGATGGTGAGTGATTTCACAGACCCTCACTTCTGACTACATTGTATGGATGCGTACCATATGGGACCCTATTCCCTATATAGTGCATTACTTTAGACCAGAGCCCTATAGAACCCTATTCCCTACATAGTGCACTACTTTAGACCAGAGCCCTATAGAACCCAATTCCCTATATTGCGCACTACTTTAGACCAGGGCCCTATAGAACCCTATTCCCTATATAGTGCACCACTTTAGACCAGAGCCCTATAGAACCCTATGCCCTACATAGTGGACTACATTAGACCAGAGCCCTATAGAACCCAATTCCCTATATAGTGCACTACTTTAGACCAGAGCCCTATAGAACCCTATGCCCTACATAGTGCACTACATTAGAACAGGGCCCTATACGGAATAGGGAATAGGGGTTTTGAATCTACAGTGAAATACATGTAACAAACTATATTCACGTACTATAGGGCTTGTTTGAACATGCTAGGCCTGTTCCTGTTCTCTTTCAGCACGGCGATAAAACAGGTTCATTTTCCATCTCGTATTCACCAACGCAGGTTGGAAAACCAGACATGAATATTAAAACCCTGATTCAATTACAAGACGTGGAATATGTGGGAGGAGAAAATTGCTCATGTATAATACATCACACTAATACCACGTAATTATATTAAGCCTCCAAAAGATAATTGATGACACAGATTAAAACAATAGACAACCTTCCCACCGGGCACAGACTTCAAAATCCAACGTCTAGTCCACGTTGGTTCGATGTAACGTCATTGAAATGACAGGGAATAGACGTTGATTCAACCAGTGTGTTTATACAAGTTCATTTTAGCCAGCCAGGCTACTAATATCACAGATGTAGGATTGTTGTAACCCACACTGTGCCAGCCAGGCTACTAATATCACAGATGTAGGATTGTTGTAACTCACACTGTGCCAACCAATTGTTGTAACTCACACTGTGCCAACCAGGCTACTAATATCACAGATGTAGGATTGTTGTAACTCACACTGTTGCCATCCAGGACTTTACTAATATCACACACGATGTAGGGATTGTTGTAACTCACCACCTGTGCCAACCAGGCTAACTAATATCACAGATGTAGGATTTGTTGTAACTCACACTTGTTGCCCAAAACCAGGCTACTAATATCACAGATGTAGAGATGTTGTTAACTCACACTGTGCCAACCAGGCTACTAATATCACAGATGTAGGATTGTTGTAACTCACACTGTGCCAACCAGCTACTAATAGTCCACATGATGTAAGGATTGTTGTAACTCACACTGTGCCAACCAGGCTACTAATATCACAGATGTAGGATTGTTGTAACTCACAATGTGCCAGCCAGGCTACTAATATCACAGATGTAGGATTGTTGTAACACTCCACTGGCATGCCAACCAGGCTACTAATATCACAGATGTAGGATTGTTGTAACTCACACTGTGCCAGCCAGCTATAATGTCACAGATGTGGATTTTTGATATTCACGCTGTGCCAGCAAGGCTACTAACATCACAGATTTGGGGATTTCTGTTACTTGGCATCGGGTTGTTACAAATACATCCTTGTCTATAACACAGTGCTGGAATTAGCTCGATGCATGCCTGCTCTGTGTCTGCTCGAGGCCCGAGCTCATCTTGCCAAAGCTAAAGCAAACACAAAAACCTCGTTCTGGGCAGTGTTCCCATCTCCTCAATCCTCTGATCCATAATGGAAGAAATCGAAGATCGACAAGTTAAGACACAAAATTGACTAAACCCCTCAACAATACTATAACACAGTGGAAGGGAAGAGGAAGCAGTGACTGATCCAAATCAGAGTGACTATGACTGATCCAATCAGAGTGACTGTGACTGATCCAATCAGAGTGGCTATGACGATGCCAATCAGCAGTGCACTTGACTGATCGACATCAGAGATGACTATGGACTGATCCAATCAGAGTGACTATGACTGATCCAATCAGAGTGGACTATGACTAATCCAATGAAGTGGGACTATGACTGATCCAATCAGAGTGGCTGTGACTGATCCAACAGAGTGGACTATGAACTGATCCAACAGAGTGACTATGACTGATCCAATCAGAGTAGGCTATGATGATTCCAATCAGAGTGGCTATGACTGATCCAATCAGAGTGGCTATGACTGATCCAATCAGAGTGGACTATGACTGATCCAATCAAGAGTGACTCTGACTGATCCAATCAGAGTGGCTATGACTGATCCAATCAGAGTGACTGTGACTGATCCAATCAGAGTGGACTATGACTGATCCAATCAGAGTGACGGTGACGATCCAATCAGAGTGACTGTGACTGATCCATCAGAGTGACTGTGACTGATCCAATCAGAGTGACTGTGGACTGATCCAATCAGAGTGGCTATGACTGATCCAATCAGAGTGACTATGACTGTCCAATCAGAGTGACTATGACTGATCCAAACAGAGTGACTGTGGACTGATCCAATCAGAGTGACTATGACTAATGCAATCAGAGTGACTATGACTGATCCAATCAGAGTGACTATGACTGATCCAATCAGAGTGACTGTGACTGATCCAATCAGATTGCTGTGACTGATCCAATCAGAGTGACTGTGACTGATCAATCAGAGTGGCTGTGACTGATCCAATTCAGAGTGCTATGACTGATCCAATCAGAGTGACTATGACTGGTCCAATCAGAGTGACTATGACTGATCCAATCAGAGTTGACTATGACTGACCAATCAGAGTGACTATGACTGATCCAATCCGAGTGACTGGACTGATCCAAGCAGAGTGACTATGACTGATCCAATCAGAGTGGACTGTGACTGATCCAACAGAGTGACTGTGACTGATCCAATCAGAAGTGACTGTGACTGATACCATTTTAGAGTGACTATGACCGATCCAATCTTAGTGACTATGACTGATCCAATCAGAGTGACTATGACTGATCCAATTCAGAGGTGACTATGACTGATCCAATCAGAATCACCCCATTAGGACTTCTGTATGGATTGATCTCTCATGTAATCAAACTATTTAATGAACTCCTTCCTCTGTTGTGAGAGGTACTGTTAGACTTTGTCTCGAGGCAAATCACACTAAATCACAGTAAAACATGACTTTTTTTCCGAGAGATGCTGTCCTTTTCTCTCTGGTTTAACGTCACAGAGTTCACATGTGTTCATTTCATCCCCAAAAAATGAACGTTAGTTTTTAATGATTAATTAAATAATTCTGCCATCGGAGAAAATACATTGCTTAAATTGAGTGATTCTGACACCGTAAGCAGGACTGGAGATTCAGATTATTAAAGAGGATTATAGGGAAGCAAGAGAGAACAGTATCTGGATGACGCCTGGTGCCTTTGATGTCTAAAAACAAGTAAAGAAACAAGCTGTCATAACAAATGAACAATCGTTATATTTCTCCTTCTTGAAAAGTAGGACCCATAGTTTTGCCTTTTGAACAGCGTTCACTGTGATGGCGTATTGTTCATTTCTTATTTGCACTTGCTCTCCGTGTCTCTCTCTCTCTCTCCTCTCTCTCTCTCTCCTCTCTCTCTCTCTCCTTCTTGTCTCTCTGTCTCTCTCTCGTCTCATTTCTCTCTCTCTCTCTCCTACTCTCTCTCTCTCTCTCTCTCTTCTCTCTCTCTCTCTCTCTCCTCTCTCTCTTGTCTCTCTCTTATCTCTCTCTCCTCTGTTCTTCTACGACTCTCTCTCTCTCTCTCTCTCTGTGTCTATGACTCTCTCTCTATCTCTCTATCTCTCCTCTCTCTTCATCTCTCTCTCTCTCTCTCTCCTGTCTTCTCTCTCTTCTTCTCTCTGTCTCTCTCTCTCTCTTCACCCCTCCTCTCACTTTCTCCCTCATGGTCGGTCTATCTCTCTCTCCCTATGGTCGGGTCTATCTCTCTCCTCTCTCTGTCGTAGGAAGAAAATAGCATGCGAGTGAATAAGTAAAAAACAGGACAGCGGTAGCGTGGGCGGGGTTTAGGCCGTGGAAAGTAAAGTAGTGTCACTGAGCTAATCCATTATTTACTTTTAAAGGCAACTGCTAATTAGCTGAGAGTTGAAAAGAAGCCTTCGCATACAAGATTAAAGCATAACAGGTCACAAAAGAAGACATTTCAACAAATCTACACACCCTAAAGAATGGATACATTAATACATGCATGCTAATTCATTTTGTCTGTAGTTGTTGCATCATGTCTATGTGGGATCTTCTCAT